>NC_092038.1:61589025-61669025 GCF_003086295.3 Arachis hypogaea
TGAGGTGATTGGTGAATGGGTGAAGAAGAGAGAGAGTGGTGGGGTAGGTGGGGATCCTGTGGGGTCCACAGATCCTAAGGTGTCAGGAAAAGTCATCCCTGCACCAAGTGGTGAGCAAAATTGCTCCCTGTGCCAATTTGGCGTTAAACGCCGGGCTGGTGCCATTTCTGGCGTTTAACGCCAATTCATGCCCTTTCTGGCGTTTAACGCCATTCTGGTGCCCCTTTCTGGCGTTAAACGCCCAGAATGGTGCCAGACTGGGCGTTAAAGCCCATCTGCTAGCCTTACTGGCGTTTAAACGCCAGCTAATTCTCCTCCAGGGTGTGCTATTTTTCTTTCTGTTTTTGCTTCTTTCAATTGATTTTGTGACTTCTCATGATCATCAACCTACAGAAAACATAAAATAACAAAGAAAATAGATAAAATATAACATTGGTTGCCTCCCAACAAGCGCTTTTTAATGTCAGTAGCTTGACAGAGGGCTCTCATGGAGCCTCCAGATGTCAGAGCAATGTTGGAACCTCCAACACCAAACTTAAAATTTGGTTGCGGCCTCCCAACACCAAACTTAGAGTTTGACTGTGGGGGCTCTGTTTGACTCTATTTTGAGAGAAGCTCTTCATGCTTCCTCTCCATGGTGATAGAGGATATCCTTGAGTCTTAAACACAAAGGATTCTTCATTCACTTGAATGATCAATTCTCCTCTATCAACATCAATCACAGCCTTTGCTGTGGCTAGGAAGGGTCTGCCAAGGATGATGGACTCATCCATGCACTTCCCAGTCTCTAGGACTATGAAATCAGCAGGGATGTAATGGTCTTCAACTTTTACCTAGAACATCCTCTACAAGTCCATAAGCTTGTTTTCTTGAATTGTCTGCCATCTCTAGTGAGATTTTTGCAGCTTGCACCTCAAAGATCCCTAGCTTCTCCATTACAGAGAGAGGCATGAGGTTTACACTTGACCCTAGGTCACACAAGGCCTTCTTGAAGGTCATGGTGCCTATGGCACAAGGTATTGAGAACTTCCCAGGATCTTGTCTCTTTTGAGGTAGTTTCTGCCTAAACAAGTCATCCAGTTCTTTGGTGAGCAAAGGGGGTTCATCATCCCAAGTCTCATTACCAAATAACTTGTCATTTAGCTTCATGATTGCTCCAAGGTATTTAGCAACTTGCTCTTCAATGACATACTCATCCTCTTCAGAGGAAGAATACTCATCAAAGCTCATGAATGGCAGAAGTAAATCCAATGGAATTCTATGGTCTCATTTTGAGCCTCAGATTCCCATGGTTCCTCATTGGGGAACTCATTGGAGGCCAGTGGACGTCCATTGAGGTCTTCCTCAGTGGTGTTCACTACCTCTCCCTCCTCTCCAAATTCGGCCATGTTGATGGCTTTGCACTCTCCTTTTGGATTTTCTTCTGTATTGCTTGGAAGAGTATTAGGAGGGAGTTCAGAAATTTTCTTGCTCAGCTGACCCACTTGTGCCTCCAAGTTTCTAATGGAGGACCTTGTTTCAGTCATGAAACTTTGAGTGGTTTTGATTAGATTAGAGACCATGGTTGCTAAGTCAGAGGTGTTCTGCTTAGAACTCTCTGTCTGTTGCTGAGAAGATGATGGAAAAGGCTTGCCATTGCTAAACCTGTTTCTTCCACCATTATTGTTGTTGAAACCTTGTTGAGGTCTCTGTTGATCCTTCCATGAGAGATTTGGATGATTTCTCCATGAAGGATTATAGGTGTTTCCATAGGGTTCTCCCATGTAATTCACCTCTTCCATTGAAGGGTTCTCAGGATCATAAGCTTCTTCTTCAGATGAAGCTTCCTTAGTACTGCCTGGTGCATTTTGCATTCCAGACAGACTTTGAGAAATCAAATTGACTTGCTGAGTCAATATTTTGTTCTGAGCCAATGTGGCATTCAGAGTATCAATCTCAAGAACTCCTTTCTTCTGATTAGTCCTATTGTTCACAGGATTTCTTTCAGAAGTTACATGAATTGGTTATTTGCAACCATTTCAATTAGTTCTTGAGCTTCTGTAGGCGTCTTCTTCAGATGAAGAGATCCTCCAGCAGAGCTATCCAAAGACATCTAGGACAGTTCAGACAGACCATCATAGAAAATACCTATGATGTTCCATTCAGAAAGCATATCAAAGGGACACTTTCTGATTAATTGTTTGTATCTTTCCCAAGCTTTATAGAGGGATTCTCCTTCCTTCTGTCTGAAGGTTTGGACTTCCACTCTAAGCTTACTCAATTTTTGAGGTGGAAAGAACTTTGCCAAGAAGGCATTGACTAGCTTTTCCCAAGAGTTCAGGCTTTCTTTAGGTTGTGAGTCCAACCATATCCTAGCTCTGTCTCTTACAGCAAAAGGGAATAGCATAAGTCTGTAGACCTCAGGGTCAACCCCATTAGTCTTGACAGTGTCACAGATTTGCAAGAATTCAGCTAAAAACTGATGAGGATCTTCCAATGGAAGTCCATGAAACTTGCAATTCTGTTGCATTAGAGAAACTAATTGAGGCTTAAGCTCAAAATTGTTTGCTCCAATGGCAGGGATAGAGATGCTTCTCCCATAGAAGTCGGGAGTAGGTGCAGTAAAGTCACCCATCACCTTCCTTGCATTGTTGGCATTGTTGTTGTTTTCGACTCCCATGGGTTCTTCTTCTTTGAAGATTTCTATTAGGTCCTCTACAGAGAATTGTGCCTTAGCTTCTCTTAGCTTTCGCTTCAAGGTCCTTTCAGGTTCAGGATCAGCCTCAACAAGAATGCTTTTGTCTTTGCTCCTGCTCATATGCAAGAGAAGAGAACAAGAAAATGTGGAATCCTCTATGTCACAGTATAGAGATTCCTTGAAGTGTCAGAGGAAAAGAAAAATGGAAGGAAGAGGTAGAAAATTCGAACTTATCAAGAAAGATGGAGTTCAAATTGTGCATTAAGGAATAGTGTTAGTCCATAAATAGGAGGATGTGAGAAGAGGGGAAGAAATTTTCGAAAATAATTTAAAAAGATTTTAAAAACATTTTGAAAAACTTTAATTGATTTTCGAAAACCAAGATTGAGAAAGGAGTAAAGTGATTTTTGAAAAAGATTTTGAAATTATAAATTAAAAAGATATGATTGAAAACTATTTGAAAAAGATGTGATTAGGAAGATATGATTGGTTTTAAAAAGATGTGATTGAGAAGATATGATTTGAAAAACATTTTAAAAAGATTTGATTTTAAAAATTAATAACTTGGCTAACAAGAAAAGATATGATTCAAACATTAAACCTTTCTCAACAGAAAAGGCAACATACTTGAAATGTTGAATCAAATCATTAATTGATAGCAAGTATTTTGAAAATAGAAAGAAATTGATTTTGAAAAGATTTGATTGAAAAAAAATTGATTTGAAAAAGATTTGATTTTGAAAAGATTTTGAAAACAAAAAAAAAATTGATTTGAAAACAAAATCTTCCTTCTCGTGCCATCCTGGCGTTAAACGCCCAGAATGGTACACATTCTGGCGTTTAACGCCCAAAATACTACCCTTTTGGGCGTTAAACGCCCAGCCAGGCACCCTGGCTGGCGTTTAAATGCCCAGCCAGGCACCCTGGCTGGCGTTTAAACGCCAGTTTGCCTTCCTCACTGGGCGTTTTGAATGCCAAGCCTTTTCTGTGTAATTCCTCTGCAGTATGTTCTGAATCTTCAATTCTCTGTATTATTGACTTGAAAAGACACAAATTAAAAATTTTTTTGGATTTTTTAATAATCAACATGTAACTAAAATCAAATAACAATGCATGCAAGACACCAAACTTAGCAGTTTGTATACCATTGAGACAACAAAATGAGAATGCATATGAGAAACACAAAACACTCAAGTCAAGAGAATCTAAAGATCAGAGTAATGAAATCATCAAGAACATCTTGAAGATCACTTAAGACACATGAATGAATGCAAGAAGAACAGAAACATGCAATTGACACCAAACTTAACATGAGACTCTAAACTCAACAAGAAACATAAAATATTTTTGGTTTTTATGATTTTGTAATTTTTTTTTTGGATTTTTCGAAAATTAAGTGAAGAGGAAAAATAAAAATATCAAAATTCTTAATGAGAATTCCAGGAATCATGCAATGTTAGTCTAAAGCTTCAGTCTAAAGAAATTAGACATGGCTGAACAAGCTTCAGCAGGACATTGCATTCAAGAGCTAAATTGATGAAGATCAATCAGCTTTGATGATGATAAGAACATCACCTTGAAACACTAGAATTCGTTCTTAAGAACTCTGAAAAAAAATACCTAATCTAAGCAACAAGATGAACCGTAAGTTGTCCAAACTCAAACAATCCCCGGCAACGGCGCCAAAAACTTGGTGAGCGAAATTGTGATCATCAATGGCGCCATCAACATGGTATGCACAATTGTAATCTCAACTCTTTATCACAACTTCGCACAACTAACCAGCAAGTGTACTGGGTCGTCCAAGTAATAAACCTTACGCGAGTAAGGGTCGATCCCACAGAGATTGTTGGTATGAAGCAAGCTATGGTCACCTTGTAAATCTTAGTCAGGCAAACTCAAATGATTATGGATGATGTATGAATAAAAAATAAAGATAAAGATAGAGATACTTATGTATTTCATTGGTAAGAACTTCAGACAAGTGTATGAAGATGCTTTGTCCCTTTTGTCTCTCTGCTTTCCTACTGTCTTCATCCAATCCTTCTTACTCCTTTCCATGGCAAGCTGTATGTAGGGTTTTACCGTTGTCAGTGTCTACCTCCCATCCTCTCAGTGAAAATGTTCAACGCACCCTGTCACGGCACGGCTATTCAGCTGTTGGTTCTCGATCATGTCGGAATAGAATCCAGTGATTCTTTTGCGTCTGTCACTAACGCCCCACAATCGCGAGTTTGAAGCTCGTCACAGTCATTCAATCATTGAATCCTACTCAGAATACCACAGACAAGGTTTAGACCTTCCGGATTCTCTTGAATGCCGCCATCAATTCTAGCTTATACCACGAAGATTCCGGTTAAAGAATCCAAGAGATATCCACCCAATCTAAGGTAGAACGGAGGTGGTTGTCAGGCACACGTTCATAGGTGAGAATGATGATGAGTGTCATGGATCATCACATTCATCAAGTTGAAGAACAAGTGATATCTTGGAACAAGAACAAGCTGAATTAAATAGAAGAACAATAGTAATTGCATTAATACTCGAGGTACAGCAGAGTTCCACACCTTAATCTATGGTGTGTAGAAACTCCACCGTTGAAAATACATAAGAACAAGGTCTAGGCATGGCTGAGAGGCCAGCCCCCAAACGTGATCAAAAGATCTAAAATGATCCAAAGATTCAAAGATCTAAAGATAAAAATACAATAGCAAAAGGTCCTACTTATAGAGAACTGGTAGCCTAAGGTTTACAAAGATGAGTAAATGACATAAAAATTCACTTCCGGGCCCACTTGGTGTGTGCTTGGGCTGAGCATTGAAGCATTTTCGTGTATAGACTCTTCTTGGAGTTAAACGCCAACTTTTGTGCCAGTTTGGGTGTTTAACTCCCATTCTTGTGCCAGTTCCGGCGTTTAACACCGGGCATTCTTGAGCTGATTTGGAACGCCGGTTTGGGCCATCAAATCTCGGGCAAAGTATGAACTATTATACATTGCTGGAAAGCCCAGGATGTCTACTTTCCAACGCCGTTGAGAGCGCGCCAATTGGGTTTCTGTAGCTCCAGAAAATCCACTTCGAGTGCAGGGAGGTCAGAATCCAACAGCATCTGCAGTCCTTTTTAGTCTCTGAATCAGATTTTTGCTCAGGTCCCTCAATTTCAGCCAGAAAATACCTAAAATCACAGAAAAATACACAAACTCATAGTAAAGTCCAGAAAAGTAAATTTTAACTAAAAACTAATAAAAATATACTAAAAACTAACTAGAACATACTAAAAACATACTAAAAACAATGCCAAAAAGCGTACAAATTATCCGCTCATCAACAGTGCATAGTTTTGATCTTGCTGTTTATGAATGTTAAAATTGTTGGCTCTTGAAAGAATGATGAACAAAGAGAAATGTTACCGATAATCTGAAAAATCATAAAATTGATTCTTGAAGTAAGAAAAAGCAGTGAATAACAAAAGCTTGTAAAAAAAAGAAAGTGGCGAAAAAAATAATAAAAGAAAAAGAAATAGCAAGCAGAAAAAGCCAATAGCCCTTAAAACCAAAAGACAAGGGTAAAAAGGATCCAAGGCTTTCAGCATCAATGGATAGGAGGGCCCAAGGAAATAAAATCCAGGCCTAAGTGGCTAAATTAAGTTGTCCCTAACCATGTGCTTGTGGCATGCAGGTCCAAGTGAAAAGCTTGAGACTGTGTGGTTAAAGTCGTGATCCAAAGCAAAAAGAGTGTGCTTAAGAGCTCTGAACATCTATAACTGGGGACTCTAGCAAAGCTGAGTCACAATCTGAAAAGGTTCACCCAGTCATGTATCTGTGGCATGTATGTATCCGGTGGTAATACTGGAAAACAAAGTGCTTAGGGCCACGGCCAAGACTCATAAAAGTAGCTGTGTTCAAGAATCAACACACTTAACTAGGAGAATCAATAACACAATCTGAAATTCTAAGTTCCTATAGATGCCAATCATTCTAAACTTCAAAGGAAAAAGTGAGATGCCAAAACTATTCAGAAGTAAAAAGCTACAAGTCCAGCTCATCTAATTAGAACTAATATTCATTGATATTTTGAGATTTATAGTATATTCTCTTCTTTTTATCCTATTTGATTTTCAGTTGCTTGGGGACAAGCAACAATTTAAGTTTGGTGTTGTGATGAGCGAATAATTTATACGCTTTTTGGCATTGTTTTTAGGTAGTTTTTAGTAGGATCTAGCTACTTTTAGGGATGTTTTCATTAGTTTTTATCCAAAATTCACATTTCTGGACTTTACTATGAGTTTGTGTGTTTTTCTGTGATTTCAGGTATTTTCTGGCTGAAATTGAGGGACCTGAGCAATAATCTGATTTAGGCTGAAAAAGGACTGCTGATGCTGTTGGATTCTGACCTCCCTGAACTCAAAATGGATTTTCTGGAGCTACAGAATCCAAATAGCATGCTCTCAACTGCGTTGGAAAGTGGACATCTAGGGCTTTCCAGAAATATATAATGGTTCATGCTTTGTTCGAGTTTAGACGATGCAAACTGGCGTTCAACACCAGTTCCAGGCTGCATTCTGGAGTAAAACGCCAGAAACACGTCACAAACCAGAGTTAAATGCCAAACAGATGTTACAACTTGGTGTTTAATCCCAAGAGAAGCCTCTGCACGTGTAAAGCTCAAGCTCAGCCCAAGCATACACCAAAGTGGGCCCCAGAAGTGGATTTCTGCACTTAGACTTATTTTTGTAAACCCTAGTAGCTAGTCTAGTATAAATAGGACTTTTTACTATTGTAATTTCATCTTGGTATCTATCTTTGGACATTTAGTTCTTAGACTTTGGGGGCTGGCCATTCGGCCATGCCTGAACCTTGATCACTTATGTATTTTCAACGGTGGAGTTTCTACACACCATAGATTAAGGTGTGGAGCTCTGCTGTACCTCGAGTATTAATGCAATTACTACTATTTTTTATTCAATTCATGCGTATTCTTATTCTAAGATATTCGCTGCACTTCAACATGATGAATGTGATAATCCATGACACTCATCATCATTCTCACCTATGAACGCATGACTGACAACCACTTCCGTTCTACCTTAGAACGAGCGTGTATCTCTTGGAATCCTTAATCAGGATCTTCGTGGTATAAGCTAGAACCCTTTGGCGGCCATTCTTGAGAATCCGGAAAGTCTAAACATTGTCTATGGTATTCCGAGTAGGATTCAGGGATTGAATGACGGTGACGAGCTTCAAACTCGCGATTGTTGGGCGTAGTGACAGACGCAAAAGAATCAATGGATTCTATTCCGACATGATCGAGAACCGACAGATGATTAGCCGTGCTGTGACAAGAGCATTTGGACCACTTTCACTGAGAGGATGGGAAGTAGCCATTGACAACGGTGATGCCCTACATACAGCTTGCCATGGAAAGGAGTATGAAGGATTGGAAGAAAGCAGTAGGAAAGTAGAGATTCAGAAGGGACAAGCATCTCCATACACTTATCTAAAGTCTCATCAATGAATTACATAAGTATCTCTATCTTTATTTTATGCTTTATTTATTATTATTTTCGAAACCTTTATAATCATTTGAATCCGCCTAACTGAGATTTACAAGAAGACCATAGCTTGCTTCATACCAACAATCTCCGTGGGATCGACCCTTACTCACGTAAGGTCTATTACTTGGACGACCCAATGCACTTGCTGGTTAGTTGTGCGAAGTTGTGACAAAGTGTGATTCACGTTTGAGAGCGCTACCAAGTTTTTGCCGCCATTGTTGATGATCACAATTTCGTGCACCAAACTTCATTCATCAAATTAGTCTAATTACTTTATAAAACTAATTTACTCACATCAATTGGAATAATAAAGTTAAAAGTATTATCAAATTATGTGTTAGTTGTTGAAGTAGAAGTAATGCCTCAGGTATTAATCTTGTAGTCAAAGCTTTTCCAGTCGGTGATACAGTGCTGGCAAAGAACTTGGTTTTTTGACTCTGAATTGGAAATTTTTTCCTCCAATCTATATAAAGAAAATTGTAGAAAATTTGAAGACTATTTTAGTTTGTTCTAGTTGGAGACAGTTTTGCCCCTTAATCCTTTGTTTTATTCTGAGGTCTATTTCTTCTGCATTCAGCTCTAATGGAAAATTTGAAGCCTGTTATATTCCAATAACAAAAGAATGATTAAGATATGATGAGGTCGATTTCCTACTGTGACATAACATACAAAATAATTTCTTGAAAATGATGATAAAGTAATAATCTTTACCAATTCCTATTAGACTTAAAAAGGATAAAAGATTAATTACACTTAAAAACATGTTTCAATGTGTTGTAGATAGGTGAAAAGACTTCAGTGTGACTATTAATTCCAGCAGGTTCTGCCTGAACAATATAGGAATGTCACTTTAATTTTGTTTCCTCTAATAAATGTTTAATTCATGTTATGGACATTGGTCTTATAGTGCCTGTGTCAAAAATATGCCACCCTCCTTTAGGGAACTCAGAAGGATTTTGTGTAATGTTTATAACAAGGGCCTCCATTAATGGGGTCTGCTAAGTCCCCAACTATTCACGGAATTGGTTAATAATTTGGCTCTATCATCATGTATAATAATTATTTGCTAACTTAGTACTTAGAAGGTTTGTCATGAGACTTGCCAAATCATATAAGCCAGTAGAATCTACAAGAAGCAAAATTCAATGAATGTAGCAGATAAAGAAGTCAAATAAACAAGAAGGAAAATAACTATTATACATTAGCAAAGATAGGGATTAGCTAATTGCACCAGCAGCCCCCAAGATTGCTACCTTGAATCCCGGTGCCCCTTCTTTTGCCCTATACTCATCCCTCTCAACAAGAACATCACCATCATCCTGTCATCACAAAATTGAATACATCACATGATTAAGCACTAATCTTTGGCAATAATAGAAGCTCAAGTTTATGCAAGGAACACAAATTTAGAAAATTTTTAAGTTAGTATTGATTCATGAAATACTGATCATTGAAGCTTCTTATAGCTATGTAAAGTTATATCAACTATGAAGTATCCTTTGCAACAAAAGATATGAAATTTGAAATAGGAAGAGCGTGAGGAACAAACCTTAAATTGGGTCACTGAATATGAGAGGTGATTCATGCAATATGATGATTAGTTGCTGCATGTGCTTCCATGTTCTATGAAAGTATTTCAGAAACAAGAGTCAGAAGCAATTAGCACTGTCTGTTGGAGGAGTTGTTATATATGGGGTAAAAAACTAGACATCAAATGAAGGTGCAAAATAATTAATTAATATAGATGAATGCATAAAATATAAAAATGAGAAATAATGGGAACTAAGAAGTTGACACATGTGTCCAATGTTTTTTCTTCAAATATTAAAATAAAAAGCTGAAGTGAATGTGGATCTCAGAATTTTAGCTGAAGTTCCACCAGCCTCTATCATGGATCAAAATGTTTTTGATATTTTAATATAAACAAGTTCACATGATAAAGAAAGTCCTGGTTGCCACTTAAGTAATCGTTTTAACAGCCCACTGAACAGAAATGACACATAATCACAGTCATGACCAATTGAAAGCGACAACAAAAACGTTTGGAAAAAAATTGAAAAAAAAAGGTCAATTCACCTGTACAAGTGCATCAGGGCAAGAATCAAAAACAATTAAGAGAACTCCAATAGAAGATGATGTCTTCTCTAAAATTAACCCATTTACAAGCTAAAAGGCAAACAGAAGTTTTAAAAACTCAGACATACAATAAATAATTAATTATCATTAAAATTTAGAACAATCAATAATATCCATGAACAACTTGATCTAAAATTTTGAATCATCAAGAATTTACTATATTTTTTATTTTGTCTTCTTCCAAGTTCCGATCTACACGTGAATGCAATATCATAGCATCCCATATAAGCATAAACCTCAAGCAATGGACTTATTATTATTCTATTATCCTCTAATTCTTAGCAGATAATCAAAATAGCATAACATTTTTAAAAGATCCTATTTTTGCCTTTTTTTTATTAAGGATATCAGATTTTCACTGATTCGTAAGTTTAGACCTATTATCCTATATAACATACTAATGAGTAAATAACAAAAGGATAGACTATAAAGTATAAACTCAAACAATATAATAGATACCTAGATAATATACAAGATATTTTATCAAGAAAACTTCACATAAGATTTATAAGAACCAGTAAACAAACACTTAAGAATCTTATAGATCTTACTACAATCTCAATGACTCCAAATTGGGCGTAGAGAACCTAGCAAAAGCCCTATTAGCTTCATTTTGAACCTGCTTAGCAAGTTCCATTTCATCAAAACCCCATTTTAAAAAATTATTATAACATGAAACTGCACTTTAACGTTATTTTTTTTTCAAAGAAATAAGAATTGGTAAAAGCACACCAGAGCTTAGATTGCCTCCAACACCACCACAATCCATGAACAGTCCCTATTAAATTGAAGAGCTCAAATAGTAAAAACACACATATACAAAAAGAGAACTTTATAATTTATATAGTATAACATAATAATTGATGAAATATATTTTAACATATATGAGTTTAGAACCTGAGAACGAGCCCTTTAAAGATCTTGTTCAAGTTGTGTAAGCTTTAATCTACTTGTCTCTAATTGTTGCACGTAAGCCTGCTTCATAGGCAGCAAGAAAAATGTACTTATTATTCATTTTTATTAACATCCAATCATTTTTTGTCACCATTTTACAATATATGCTATGCTTTTGGGAGATTGTTTGTGGTTTTTTAACTATCAACAATCACAAACAATCACAAACAATCTCACATTATTGTGGTTTTTTAACTATCAACAATTAGGCAATAAATAAAATAGTAGATGAAAAGAAATCAAAAGAATAAAAAGAAAATAATAGCTAATTATTTTCTTATTCACGAAATTGTCATGTCACTTTGATAAACTGAAGTGAATATAAATTCTTTTTAATGAAAATGTAGTTCATTTTACGATTTGGGTATTTTGTTTAAAAGGATTGCGACTAAAAAATGATTTAAAGAAAAGATAATCATGAAATTTTCGGCTATGATGGAAACATCTCTTACTGTCATCATAACTTTAGAATCCTATATGCACCTTATTATGCCATCTATGAAAAACGAATATCCTTTTATCTAAAAATAAAATTAAAAAACAAAAATCAAAACAAAACTTATAAAGTATTGCTGCATGGCATATTCATTCTCCTCTCTACCTCAAAACTCAATGTTCATGCCTATAATAACACTTACCACGTTCTCTATGAAGATGTCTATATTATAATTTACCTTCTATTACACTCATCTCCGGCCACCGGCCTATCTTGGAGGAGGAGCGGAGTCTTCGTCGTCGGATGGAATGTCTCCATACTACCAAATTCTATGACGGCTAGTCTTAGCTTCACTTTGGAACTGCTCCAAATTATCAAGGGCTAGTTGCCTATCTTTTTTGTCCCATCTGCTTCTTTTCTCTATCCTACCAAGTCCTTGCTGGAAGTTCCATAAGAGAAAATGTTTAGGTGGATTGCATTTTGTAGGAAAATGTAAATAGTGCAAGGAAATAGGAAGTGAGTTAATTTACATACAGATAAAAGAAGGAAAATAGGAAGTGAATCGAGATGAATTCACTCCTGAAGTAATATTAGTGGACTAAGAAAATGCAAAAAAAAAAGTCAAAATATAATAGATCTGAGCTTCCTAACTTCAATTTGTGGAGCTGAAATTTAAAATAGCTATCAGGTAATTTTTCACATAAAAGGGGAACTAAAAAACATAAAAAAAACACTCAGTTTCTCACAATCAATTCACTAGATACCTAATTAGTGACACTACTACAAAAATATGCTTGGACTCTTTCTCATTTACAGCCTCATGAGTCCTCTTCATATGCTCTAAAGCTGATCTAGCGGTACTTACACTACAGATATAAAAAAAAAGACACTAAGAATTTTGCTAAAGGAGGACTTGATCAAGAAACGATGGGCAAGCCACTAACCTTTGCTGCATGAGTAACTCCATACAGCAATGCTTTGCTACAGAAGTTCAAACAAATGTGCAAACTATATAGTTCAAAATTGCCTTATATATATATTTAAAAAATGTTTTAACATTTAACGAAATATCATGCAACTTTAATTTATTCATTATTAGTCACATTCTCTTTATTTGAACTTGACTATCACAGTGTCTTCAATCAAGCTTTTCTTTTTCAATTAATTTTGTATACTTTTTGTTTTGCTTTATATAATAGTTGGAACCATTAAACAATTGAGGCACAAAAGCAGAGTATGATAAACCTAGCTAAAACTCGCAAGAGAAGCAATATACCGGAGAGATAGAGAAAGATCGACGGCGAGACCAGCTGTGAGAGAGGTGAGACTCAGTGAACTTGAGGGTGAGAGTGGCGAGAAAAGAGCGAAGAAACTCAAAGGAGGGTTAGGGGTTCTTCGTCGCGGTTAGGGGTTCTTCGATGGAGGCATTTCGAGTGCCGACGACCGGCAACGTTTTTCGCAGAGTGCTATTAGGGGCTCTTCGTCGTGGTTAGGGGTTCTTCGTCATTGTTAGGGGTTCTTCATGAGGCACAATGAAGAAAGGGTTAGGGCACGGTGAGGCACAATGAAGACAGGGTTAGGGTTAGCTAGGGTTAATCGTCTTCGTGAGGCACAATGAAGACGTTGTTCATCTTCATGGAGTGCTTTATGAATTGAGCCCTAAGTTATTTGTGAATGGAGCTCGAGAAAGAGAGGGGGTAGATTAGGTTTAAGTTTTTTTTTTTTTTGCAGAATATTTTAAATTAGAGAGATTTTTTTGTCTGTAATATTTTAATAAAACGTAGTGTTTTATTCATTTAATTATAGACATATTTTCTGTCGGTAATCATTTTTCATGAAAAAAATTAATTTTTTCGATAGAATTATCGACGGATTCTCTTTTTCATCTGTAATTTATACTAATTTATTTTTTTATTTCTGACAAAAAAATCCCTTGTAAATTCCGTCTATATTTCCATGGAATAAAATCTGTCGAAAATATCCGTCTGTAATAACTAATTTTCTAGTAGTGTTTCTCCTCTTCCTCTTCATCTTTTACTACTTTTTCCTCTTCTTTTTCATCTTTTTCTTCATCTTCTCCTTTTTTCATTTTCTTATAGTTCTTATTTCACTCTGTTAAAAGGAATAAAACCAAGAAAAAGAGAAGAAAATATCAAACAAAAAACAAGAAGAAACATATTAATGACGTTGTTTGATCCAAAATTAATTTTAGATGTATTTTTTTTATGATTCAGTTTTATTTGTGCTTGTTTTAGAACTGAGGTTGGGTATTGAGCTTGTGTATATGGATGTAATAATATGAATTAGATAGTATATATGTAATTTGGAACATATTTGAGGAGGTTGAAAACTTGGATTGAGCATCGGGTGCTGAAATCTTGGTGGAGGAGGCTTGAGATTTTACGAATTGATGTGTCTTGGGCTTTAACGAGGAATTGACCAAGGTATGTTTTTGATTTCTCGTAGATAACATATAATGTAACGTGAAAACTTAGGCTAATTGACCATAGGATAAGGTTGGATTGAATTGGGTTGTTGATGTGATTATTGAATAAATGTGTATATATGTGCAATTGATTTGAGATTTGATATGTGAATTGTGGGTGTATTATGATTAGTGGTGATATAGATTAAGTTTGTTGGAAAAGCATGTATGGAGTTGTTGAATAATTAAATGGTTTGGATGTTGATGGTGAATGGTTAGATTTTTGATAGAATGGCTGGATATGTATGTATCTGATGAGTATGATATTGGATTAAGTAGTGAAGTGGTAAAATTTTATGCAAATATTGAATATGTGTGTATATGTGATGAATATAATGTGGAATTGGTAATGAAGAGAGTGGGTACTGTTGGAGTGCAGAAGCTGGTGAATTAAAAATTTATTTAAATGGTTACGTTGCAAGTATAGTTCTTAACTCACCGAAAATCTGCCTATCAATTTAGAAATATATCACAGAAAGTTTAAATTAAAATTACTGGGAGTTTTAAGTACCAGGTCGTCTCCCAACGAGTTGCAGAAAAGTGTGCTGTTTTATTAATCAGATATTCCAAGAAGTTGAGCTAAGTAAATTGGAATTTAAATTGAGGAATTTTAAATAATATAAGTAAAAGCCTTGAGTGGAAATTGATTGGTTAGAATCTCTATCATTGATGGTGTGATTGTAAGATTAATTTATAATTAATAGTTGTTCTGTTTGGTTATCCCTTACTAGGTAAGGGAAAGTCAAACAAGTGGGAATGTCAGATCTGTTCACAAATTGCAACCCACTTAGTTCGAAGGGATTGGCGTCGGTGACAGGATAGCAATCCAACATTTAACCCAATTACAAATTTTTTCTTCAATCCTTCCAACTCAAGAGTTCCTTTTAATCAACTCCCCATCAAGTAATTAAACTACTCACGCATTGTAAATAAAGAATCCATGGCACATGAAAGGGAATTAAAAGAAGACATGATTATTGGAATTGAAATTAAATTAAAAAGAAATAATCCTTGCATTAATTAATCATAAAAGTATATGAATGACAAAATTGAACATAACAGAGAACATGGAAGAATAAAACCAAGTTAAGAGAACAAACTAGAATGATGAAGTCTTGATGAGGAAATAACTCTTCTCAATGTTCCAATGCTAAGACCAATTGAAAATTAAAATTCTAAAAACTAGAGAGAGAAAACCTAAGAGAGCGAAAAAAAAACTAGATCTAAAACTACTCAATGAATATGTCTCCGTTGTTTCTGCATATTCTTTGACTCTAGTCTGCTGTTCCGGGCCAAAAACTGGACCAAAATAGGGTCCAAAATCGCTGGTTTCAGATTCTGCAGATTATACAGATCGCGCATGTCACGCGATCGCGTCGTCCATGCGGACGCGTCGCTTGCACTTTTCCTCTTCACGCGTTCGCGTCGTCCACGCTACCGCGTTGCTTGTGCTTTCCAATCCGCGCGGCCGCGCAAGCCATGCGGCCGCGTCACTGCGATTTGCGCTCCTTCGCGCGGTCGCGTGAGCCATGTGATCACGTCACTTTTCGCTGGTTATCTCCTCAAATTCTTGTGTTCCTTCCATTTTTGCTAGCTTCCTCTCCAATCTCCGTCTCATTCGTGCCCTATAAAGCCTGAAACACTTGACACACAGATTACGGCATCGAATGGAATAAAGGAGAATTAAAATTAAATAATTAAAGTCTCTAGGAAGCAATTTTCAAACATGTAATAAATTCGGGAAGAAAATCTAAATGCATGCTAAATTGATGAATAAGTGGGTAAGGATCACGACAAAACCACACAATTAAACACAATATAAACTATAAAATAGTGGTTTATCAGGTACCTTGGGTGGCTATATGATTGATGAGTTATGAGTTAGTGTTTGATGAGTCATGATTTTTAACCAATTTCGTCAGACTATGGGATTTTGGATTTGAATGAAATTTATTTCAAATTAAAGAGAATTTTAAGAGTTTTAAAATGGTTTAAAGTTTGTGAAAATTGCATAGAAAATGATTTAAAATGGTTTAGAGGAAGTTATGAACGTCGAAAGTTAGGTGTAGAAAACAGGATTTTTTGACTTAGTAGCTTTTGAGAAAAAGGAGGAGTCGCGTAGGTGAGCATGCATACACGACGCAAGATTCATTCACTGCCTTGATATCTCACGTACGTGGACACAGTCTCGCATATGCAGACCTGAAAATTTGGACACTCGCAAACGCGAGCATTATATGCAACATGAGAATTCCCGCTGTTTTGAAATATCGCAAAACCCTTGTTTTGGCTAAAAGTGAAATTTTTGTATACTAAATCGATTCTCTAACTTTCTAAACCTCCCCTATATTTGTTTAAGGTCCACTACTGAGCCTTTAAACCTTAGAATGAGGATGCGTTTGTTAAAGAAATTAAGGAGATATTTGGAAGGGTTTTGCGAAGTGTAACTGTATTAATGAGGCATTGGAATGTTAAATGATAGGAGATTGATGATGATGATAAAAGAAATGACGATTTTTAATTAGATAAGATGTACATGACTCCGGGTAAGAGGCAGTGGCATTGTCCACTTGCTTTCGGGTAAAAGATGAGGAAGAAGAATGATGAAAACTGAGTTAATTATGAATTTTGAATGAATATGAAAGAATTGAAATGATATTGAGAATGAAGGATGACAAAGATTGAATTTGAATGAAGGATGATGAGTATTAATATTGAAGTATGATATTTAATTTGAATGAATTGAATGATATTGAGATATATGTGACCACATAAGAGGCGGTGGCATTGATGAGAGAACTATTGTCGATCTAGAATTTTACAAAATATAAGCTCCTTGCAAGTATAGCCTAGACCGACAAACAACCCTCACAATCAAAGTTTAAATTCTTCAAATACAAATTATAAACCAAGAGTAATTAAACCTCGGGTCGTTCTTTCCTCGGATGCAATTGAAGTGTTACTTTCTTGGTTGTGAGGACAAAGGGGTTTGAAATCAAAGAACGAAAGATTTAAAAGAACTTAAGAAATAAAAGAACTAAGGAATGATCAAAATTGGAATTAATGCAAGCAAAAAGGAAACAAGGTCAAAACTAGTGAAAATGCTAATATATGCATAAAAAGCCTTGACTTGGGAATAAGGATCCAAGGAATCCTATCATCGTCATGACCACAACTATGGCAACTATGATGAGTTAATCTCGCCTAGTTAACCCCTAGCATTGAGGAGTAGGTCAAGCAAGCATAATTGACCTTAATCCATAAGTCCTAGCTAACTTATCAAACTAGTTGATAAAAAGCTAGCGTCAATGGAAACAACAGTCAACTAACTACCCAAGAATTACCACAAAATGTCAGACATTATGACTCTAGTATCCTAGGAACTCAAATCCCAAGCCAAGGTGTGAAAATATACTCAAAACTCATAATTGGCATTTTCACAAACACCTTGTGGGTATAAAAGTAAAACATGAAAAATTGCAAGGAAAAATAGAAAACTATAACCAACTATCAACAATATCAATGAGAGACAAGCAATCAAGCATAAAGAAAGCATAAGATATGAAATTCATTAATTAAAACTTCAAGAAACTCAAAATTTCAATTATAGACAAGTAACTTGAACCAAAGCAAATGAAAGTAAATGTGCTTTAATTAAAGAGGAAATTGAGAGTACTTACAATAAAGATGAGCAAAATCTAAGATCAAAGCTTCAATAAAATGCTACAATGGAAATTGAAATAAACCCTAAGAGAGAAAATCTACACTACAATACTCCTACTCCTAAATTAACTATGGAAGCTTCCTAACTAATGAAAACTAAAACTAAAACCTAATGCCTTCATATGTGTTGATATCTGATGAGTCCATATTTTTCGATATATTTTGCCTTGATTTGAATGGATTATAGCACATGAACTCACACTTAAGCACCCAAACATCATACTTTTGTGTTTGATCCCTAATTTGATCCTAAATGTGAAAATATGCAATTTTGTGCTTTAATAGAGCGAATTAATTCCACTTTTATTCCATTCGATGCCGTGATATGGTTTGTGAGTGATTTCAGGCCTTGAAGGCAAGAATGGATGGCAAAAAGTGGAAGAAGGCATGTACAAGGGAGAAAATATGAAGAAAACAAGGAAAAGCACACACAGCGAAGTGTGTGCGCACAGCCCTGCATGCGTGCGCACAAGCGAGGATTTCCGTGTGTGCGTGCGCACAAGCACCTGTGCGTACGCACATGTCAATTTTCAGCCGAGTGTGCGAACGCGCACGTCTGTGCGTCCGCACAGGTCCTTGCACATGATTGCATTAATAAATCACGTGCTGCATGAATTTGGGGGCCCTTGACTTATTTTTGTAAGGCTGAAATGCTGTTTTGGAGTGCTATATAAAGGAGACTTCAACACTTATCAAGGGGGGCACAATTTGGGGGACACATTTAGAGCAATTTTACATAGTTTTACATAGTATTAGGAGTAGGAGTAGTGTAGAATAGAGAGCTCTCCTAGGGTTTATGTAGTTTTCTTGTAGCATTTTATAGCAAGCTTTGATCTTTGATTTCACTTCTTTAATTGTAAGTACTCTCAATTTCTCCTTTACTTACAACACTTTTACCTTCATTTCCTTTTGGTTCAAGTTACTTTGTTCATATTGCAATTTTGTGTTTATTGAAGTTTTGTTCAATGAATTTTATGTTTCATGCTTCCTTTATGTTTGAATGCTTGTTTATGTTTGGTTTTGTTGATAGTTGGTTATAGTTTTCTCATTTTCCTTGCAATTTCCCATGTTCAACTTTTATGCAGACAAGGTGTTTGTGAAAATGCCAACTTTAGATTTTGAGTAGATTTTCACACCTTGGCTTGTAGTTTGTGATCCTAGGATACCAGAGTCATAATGTCTGACATTTAGTGGTAGTTCTTGGGTAGTTAGTTGACTCTTGTTTCCATTGACGCTAGCCTTTTATCAACTAGTTTGGTAAGTTGGTTAGGACTTATGGATTAAGGTCAATTATACTTGCTTGACTTACTCCTCGATGGTTGGGATTGACTAGGCGAGATTGACTCATGACAATTACCATAGTTGTGGTTATGGCAATGATAGGATTTCTTGGATTCTCACTCCCAAGTCAAGGTCTCTTTTATGCATTTTCACTAGTTTTGATCTTGTTTTCTTTTACTTGCACAATTTTTTATCATCTCTTAGTTCTTTTATTTCTTAAGTTCTTTTAATCTTTCATTTCTTGCTTGAAAACCCCTTTTTGCCTTAACAACCAAGGAAGTAACACTTCAATCGCATTCCTAGGGAGAATGATCCGAGGTTTAAATACTATCTGTTATTTTGTATTAGATTAATTATTTGTTGATGAGAATTCGTTGTTGGTTTGGACTATGCTACTAACGAATTGATTTTTGTTTTGATCAATTCTAAACCGGCAAAAGTTCTCACATCAATATCCCCTTCATATAGCATTTCAATTTAGCCTTCAAGCCTTCCAAAATGGGCCAAAAGCCATCAGAAATCGCGCAGCACGTGTTTCATTAATGAAATCACGTGCAGGATCCTGTGCATACGCATAGATGTGTGCACACGTACACTTTGCTGAATTGGCTTCTGTGCGTACGCACAGGTGCTTGTGCGTACGGACACATGCAAATCTCTTCTTGTGAGCATGCACGCTTGCTTGTGTGCACGCACACTTCGCTGTGTGTGCTTTTCCTTGTTTTCTTCATGTGTTCTCCCTTGTACATGCTTTCTTCAACTTTTGCTTAGCCAATCTTGCCTCAATGACCTGAAATCACTCACAAAATATATCACAGCATCGAATGGCATGAAAGTGGAATTAAAATAACTACTTTAGGCACAAAAACGTATGTTTTCACATTTAGGTTCAATTTAGAGATCAAACACAAAAGTATGCTATTTTGGTGCTTAAGTGTGAGTTTATGTGATAAAATCCATCCAAATTGAGTCAAAATACATCGTCAAATGTGGACTAATCAAGCGTTATGCATTCGCTCCAGGTATAAGTTGAGGCTCCGGGTTAGATGCAGTGGTGTTATCTACTTGCTCTGGGTAAGATACAGTGGTGTTATCCACTTGCTCCGGATAAGAGTTTGAGACTCTGGGTAAGATACAAGAGTTGAATTCTGTTGCCGCTTGCTCCGGGTTGAGAACTATAACACCGCCTGGGTAAGAGG
This sequence comes from Arachis hypogaea, assembly GCF_003086295.3. Taxonomy (NCBI): domain Eukaryota; kingdom Viridiplantae; phylum Streptophyta; class Magnoliopsida; order Fabales; family Fabaceae; genus Arachis; species Arachis hypogaea. Next base: position 61,609,470 of record NC_092038.1, read on the forward strand.
CAAGGGAGAGGTTGTCCCCTTGTTCCGGGTACGTGGGTAAGATGTAAGGGTTGCGGCGATGTCCCAACCTGGTCCGTGTTTGGTGTTCTATCCAGGGTTAGTGATAAACTCTAATTTTGTGGTTTATCTTGTGCTTAATTTAGGGGATTTTATCAACTTATCTCATATTTATTCAATGAAATAGCATGCTTTTGTAGTTCTCCCTAATTTTGTGCTTAAGAGTGAAAACATAATTTTTAGGCCTTTAAATTGCTAATTTTAATTCACTTTATTTCCATTCGATGCCTTGATATGTTTACTGAGTGATTTTAGGTTTATAAGGTTAGGATTGGATGGAAGAAGTGAAGAAGAAAGCATGCAAAGTGAAGAATTCAAGAGGAAATGAGCATTTGGAGGATTGAAGGCCACACGCACGCATCATCTACATGTATGCATGAGAAGGACATTCATGGCCACGCACACGCGTCACCCACACGTACGTGTAAGTAGAAAATTTGCCAATGATGCGGCACGCGTGACGTTAGGCACATGACCTCATTAAAGGCAACACGCTGGGGCAATTTCTGAGCTTTCTAGGCCCAAATCCAACTCATTTTTGAGAATATTTCATGTAGGATTGAAGATTAGACAAAAGGGGAGCAATTAGATTAGCTTAGGACCATACTTTATTTAGTTTTCTAGAGAGAGAAGCTCCCTCTTCTCTCTTGAATTAGGGTAGAATTAGGTTAATTCCTCTCAGATCTATGTTTAATTTCTTGTTTTCATCTTGTTTTCTTTACAATTTCTTGTTCTAGTACTTTAATTCTCTTAGTCTCTCTTGCTATTTCCTTTATTTTGCCTCTTTTTATGTTGATGAACACTTGTTGGATTTGGACTTTCATTTGATGCAATTTATGTTTTATGTTCCTTTATTGTTTAATTGAGTTATTATTCTTACTTCTCTTGCATTGGGTAGTAGTAGATTTTATTATTCTTGCAATTTTATGATGCTTTTCTTTTATGCCTTCCAAGTGTTTGATAAAATTCTTGGTTGGATGTTATAGTAGCTTTTTGAGCATTCTAGGCTTGGAAAGAGAAATTAGGCAATCTTAAGTCATTAACACGCAACTTATGTTGGTGATCTAGGGTTGTTAGTTAATATTGTTTCTATTGACTCTAATCTCTTGCTAATTCAATTAGTGAGTTAATTAGGACTTTTGGATTGAGATTAACTAGTCTTATTTGCCTTTCTCCCTATGTTGAAGATAACATTATACCTTATTCTTATGTTGGAGATGACTTAATAGGATTAGCTCTTGTTAATCATTGTATGATAATTAATGATTAGGATAGAAAGCCTATAGTCTCAATCCTTGCCATGAATGTCTCTCTTTATTACTTGCTTTCTTTAGTTGCTTGCATTAATTTTGTTGCCTTTTTAATTTCTTGTTTTATCAACCCAACCCCCCTTGAACCTCATAACCAATAATTAGACACTCGATTGTGATTCCTAGGGAGAATGACCCGAGACTTGTGACAACCAAAATTAAACTTTGATTGAGCATCACTTGTCAGTTTGGAATTATACTTGCAACGAAGTTATTTCCTCTAAATAAGAAGAAATTCTAAGCCGACGGTTTTGCTCTTTCAAGTTTTTGGCACCGTTGCCGGGGAATTGCAATATGTTCTTGTTATTGGTTATTGTTCATATGTTAATATTGTGAATAGGTCACTTTTTGTTTGTTTGCTAGTTTTGGTTTAGGAGTTTGTTTTCTTTATCTCTTATTAGTTTTTGTTGTTATTTTTCCTTTTCATTATGAATTCTCATCACTTTGGCTTTGAGTTTGGTTCAAAATATGTTGTAGGAAATGGAAATGAAAGCTTTAATGGAGGTTTGCATCAAGGGTTTGGAAATCTAAGATGGGAGGAGCCTCAAGCATATAGACAATCTTCATGGCAACAACCTCTTCCGGTTTCTTATGGGTACAATCCAACTCCTAATGCTTACCAATCTAATGGATGTGGTGACCCTCATTGTGGTTGTCAACCACAACCACCAACTATGAACCACCTCATCAGCATAGCTTTGAACTACCATACTCAGATGCCCCCTACCACCAAACATCTCCATATGACCCTAATTCTTATCCACCATACCAACCACTTTATGAGTAATATGAACCATATATAGAACCACAATAATTCCAACACAATTACTTCCAAGAACCACCTCAATATACACCATCTCTATAGCCTTACCAAGATGAACCACCTTCCAATTATGAACCCTTTTTCCCAAACAATGAACCCTCTCTTCCACCACCTCCTCCAATGGATGAAGCTCTCCAAACCTTCATGCAAGAACAACAAATAGATATTAGCTCTTATATCCAAAGGCAAGAAGAGAAGCAAAAGGAGCTAAAGAAGCTAGAAGTCATGGTTGCTACCATGGCGGAAGCCATTAACCACATGGCCTCCCACCTAAGCTTATGCATCCCAAGTACTCTAATTGATAAATGTGGAGGATCAATCAAAGAGCATAGTGAGGGAGTGAACTTGGAGCTTTAAGGTGAAGAAGAGGAGTTAAAGCAAGATTAGAACAATTGGAGGAAGCCATATTTGTTAAAAAAGAAGAAGTGGTTGAAGACCTAGGAGATGTTGAAAGTCCATGGGAACCAAAAGTTGAAGAGCCCTTAAAGGTTGAAGAGGTTGATCAAGAGATGGATTCAATCATTGATGAGTTTCTATCTACAATTGAATCTTCTTCCATTGGACATGAAATTGAGGTCATAGAAGAATGTGCACAACCTCCCATACCCTTGGTAAGTAATGAGGAAGAGAGTGAATTGGAAGAAAACTACCAAGAAGAAGAGGTTAAAATTGAAGAAGCTTGCAAAGAGGTGGAAGTTGTCAAGGAAGAACACAAGGGAGTAGAACTTGCAAGGACAATGGTGACACCTCTCCAAAGCCATCACCATCCATCCTTTCATTCAAATAGGTGAATCTCTTATCTCTAAGCTTGATTATTCCACTTGAATATGGTTTGCTTGAGATGGATAGGAAACTTAAAGCTCTTTGTGGCTTAAAGAGCAAAAAGGAGATGGTTAGTGGTTGGAAACATTATTCTAGGCTCAATATGGTTGCATACTCAAAGTTGAATTGCAAGGGTTGGATTCATGCTACATTGAATCGGTATAGGAAGTTGTTTGGAAGTGATGGGTGGAAATTTGATTTCCACACAAACTCACCGGCAAGTGTACCGGATCGCATCAAGTAGTAATAACTCACAAGAGTGAGGTCGATCCCACAGGGATTGATGGATCAAGCAACTTTAGTGGGTGATTAGTTTAGTCAAGCTAACATTGGTGAATTGGATGAAATTTGAAGCAACCGAATGTAAATGACAAGAAATTTAAAGTTGTAGAAAATAAATTAGCAGAATCGTAAAGAGTAAGGAATGTAAATTGGCAAAATCTTAAATGACAAGAAAGGTAAATTGCAGTAACTGTAAAAGGGGAGCTGGGTGCTGGAAATTAAAGAAAGCAATGAAGCAAGCAATAGCAGAAAAGTAAAATTACAGAAAAGAAGATTCAGAAACATGAAATTTCATAAACTAAATTGACAATTGCAGAAAAAGTAAAAGTATTTCAAAGAGAATTCTCTATTCTACCCTACTCCTTTTGCTCTCTAGCAGAGCTAGCCTTTTTTTTTCTCTTCAGGCATTCTTTTATTTATAGGCTTCTTCTCCTTTTTGATTGAGTCTTTAGTGTATTGGGATTTGGGCCTTAGCCTTGATTGAAGCAATGAGGAATGGTTCCTTGAGGATGGACATTGGCAATTAACATTCATACTAGGCGTAGGTGCAATTTTGGAATGAAATGGCCTTAACGTTGGAGTCCACATTTGATGCAACGTTGGACCCCCAACGTTCATTTTTGACGTGTACACGTGACCCACGCGTACGCGTGGTTGGCCAATTTTGCCATTCCACGCGTGCGCGTGACGCACGCTTGCGCGTGGATATCAAATTTTGCTTTTTTTCACGCGTACCCGTCGTAGACGCGTACGCGTCACTCAAAATTTGCTCAGCTCCAGAATTGAATTTTTCATCACCAAGTTGGGGGTAACGTTGGATGTCCAACACTACCTCAAACGTGAGCATCAGCATTGTTTACAAAGGAGTGCTCTGTTTCTCTTCCAAGTTTGAGTCAACGTTGGTGGTCCAACTTGGCCACCAACGTTGCTTCTTCTCCATCTTTATATGCTCAGTCTTCAACTTTCCTCCATGCTTTCCTTCATCTAAGATGCCCTAGCATCACTCAATCTTCAAAGCATGCCCAAAATTCCTCTATTCTTCTTTTTAGCTTATTTTGTGCTTTTTTTGCTTCTTTTTCCACTTATTTCCTACAAAATTTATAAAATCAAAAGATCAAGGAAATATACCAATTAAGCACAAAAGCATTCAATATTTAAGCACAAATCATCAATTTCTTGTATGAAAAAGCATAGAAAAAATGATATGATGACATGTCATCAGGAAGCTTAAATGAGAATTCCAAGACTAAACCACCCGGATGGAATCATGATGATCAACTTGAAGACGGGTGTGAAAAGAAAGTATGGGATCCTGAATCACACAAGGTGAACCAATTTTGGGAGCTCATGGTTTGTGAAGAACTCCATCAAGGATTGATGCAAATGACATGGAATGATGGGGCTTATTAGATGTCCAAGCATTGGTGGAAGTTCAAGGATGAATTCAAGGACAAGCCACCTTGATGAGTGCTTCCCAAAAGTCCAACTTAATGACAATAAATAAAAGTGCTATGTGGGAGACACCCTACCATGGTAAACTCTTTCCACTTTTCCTTTTGTATATAGTTGTTGAATAAATTGAGTTGCCATTATTAGGTAATTTTTTGCTTTAATATAACTGTTGTATATAGTGCCTTGGTTGTTAGTTTGTTTAGTTAGATTTTTCCCTTGAGTATTACGTTAATTGTTTGGAATTTAATCTTTGTTTGAATTGCAAGTTTTGTTTGAATTGCCTTTGAAATTTATTTTCAAAAACTTAAATATTTTATTAAATTTGAATTTTGGTTAGTTTATAACTGTATATAGTGTTGGGAGAGTTTTAATTTCTGTCTTTATGCTTCTCTAAAAAAAAAAGAAACCATGCGTATGTGATAAACCACTATTTTATGGTTTATCTTGTGCTAAATTGAGTGGTTTTTATCAATTTTTTGCACACTTATTCATACAAAACTGCATGGTTTTACAAATCCTTCCTAATTTTGTCTTATGATTGAAAACTTGCTTCCTAAGCCTTTAAATTGTCAATTTTTGATTCCCGTTTATTCCATTCGTTGCCGTGATCCTTGTGTTAAGTGTTTTCAGGCTTTATAGGGCAGGAATGGCTTAGAGGATGGAAAGGAAGCTTGCAAAAATGGAAGGAACACAAGAAACTAAGGAGCTGACCAGCGAGAATTGACACGCATGCATACCTGACGCGTACGCACAACTTGGCACATTCTATAGAGACGTGGACGCGTACTTGATGCATACGCGTGAACGCGCAGAAGACTATCGACGCGCACGCGTACTTGAGGCGTACGCGTGACATGCGCCACGTGTAGAATTTTGCAGAAAACGCTGGGGGCAATTTTGGGCTGAGTTTGGACCCAGTTTTCGGCCAGGGGACAGCAGGGACTCAACACACATTCACACATTCTCAGTTTTTAGTTTTAGTTTTAGTTTTTGGAATCTGGGAGGGAAATTACTACTTCCTCTAGGATTCTTCATAGATTCGGAGTTTTCCAGTTTTATGCTTTTGAGTTGGATATTGAGAAGAGTTACTACCTCTGTGAAGTTTTTATCATTCTAGTTTGTTCTCTATTCCTTTACTCTTTTTATTCCCCATTTACTTTGTTTGGAGTTATATGGATACCTTCGATTTTGGAATTAATTAATGCAAGGATACTTTTCTCTTTAATTTCATTATTTTTTGATTATTTTCAATTGAGTTTAATTCCCATGTCTTCTTTCTACTCCCTTTACATGTATGCAAAAAATGGCATCCATGTCAATGGAGTAGACTTTCAACTTAGTTTTGGAGTTGATTAATAGGAGACCCTTGAGTTGGAAAACTCAAGAGTTAAATAGTAATTGGAAGTTGTTGGCTTGTTCTCTAGTCACTAACGCTAATCCTTCCCAAGGGAGAGGATTAGGACTTGTGAACCAGAGTTAGCTCAACTATTTGACTTTCCTTCATTCGTTGAGGGTTAACTAAGTAGAAACAACAACCTATTACTATTAATCTTGAGAAATCCAACAAGGATAGAACTTCCGATTAATCTTCTCCTGGCCAAGGCTTTTATTTCAATTACATAAAATCTCATGTTAATTTTCATTGCTTTAATTTATAATTATTTAATTTTCCATTCCCAACTTTAAAAATTCTTGGAAAACCCCTGATCAATTATTTGCACTCTCTTAGCAACTCGTTGGGATCGGAGACGACCTGAGAATTCTACTCCCAGTATTTTGTTCTTAACTTGTGACAACTCTTTTTAAATTGATACGCGGAATTTTCATTGGTTAAGAACTGTACTCGCAACGTTGATTTCTATTATAAATTCTTAATCGGTAATTTTTCGCACGTCAATTTTTGGCGCGATTACCGGGGAGTTGCAATAGTTTGCTAAATTATTGATTAGTGTAAATATTTTTATATTTACATATTTGCATATTTTATTTTATTTTATTGCCATGAGCTGTATGTTTCTTTCATTGAATGACGCGTTCACTACCTGGTCTGAGCTTAGCCGCATTTGATCCGAAAATTGAAAGAACTATCTAACGTATAAGGTGAGCTCGGCGTCGGTTGGCCTCTGAGGGTGGTGAGGTGGTTACTACCAATTCACTAGTCTTATTTAAGGGTGCATCTGAAGCGTCATTTGAGGAAGAAACAAGCTCCTCTGGTACTGATTTTATTGATTTACACGCAGGTAATATGGCGGAGCCAAGGAGGATTACTCTCCAGGAAGTAGGAGCTCTGGACTTTAAGCTACCCCCATTTCAAGCGCGTCATCCAAATCTGGCTGCAGTTTTTGAATTGAAAACTGCACTAATTAATCTACTGCCTAAGTTTCATGGCTTACCTACTCAAGAGCCTCTCAAGCACCTCAGAGATTTTCAGACAGCCTGTTCTTCTGTTAGGCATCATGGTGCAAATGAGACTACTATTTTGCTATCTGCCTTCCTATTTTCTCTTGAGGGAAAGGCGAGGGAGTGGTACTACAGTCAACCTGAGGTAGTTGTTACTAATTGGGATACGCTCAGAAGAGAATTCTTGGACAAATACTTTCCAGCTGAAGTTAATGATAGACTGAGGAAAGAAATTTCCTGCATTATTCAAGGTGATTCAGAGACTCTTTATGAGTATTGGGAACGCTTTAGGAATCTCCTAGACGCATGCCCTCACAACATGATTGGCAAGTTGGTGTTGATTAGCTATTTCACGCAAGGCATGAAGCCCCAAGACAAGACTACATTAGATGGTACGAGTAATAGCTCTATGAAAAAGTACAAGACCGCAGAAGAAGCGTGGCAACTGATCACCGATCTAGCTGAGTCTACTCGAAATGCCAGGCACAGGAACAACCATCTCAAGACTGTTGCAGAGGTTTCCTCTAGTAGTGAGACTACTGCTCTCACACAGACTCTGTGTGAGATGACCAACTTACTGAAGTAGATACAGTTGAATCAACAACAACCTCAGCCTCCTCCGTAACAACAGTTTCAACAGTTGGCCCCTCAGAGAGTTTGCGGAATATGTGCATGCTATACTCATTACACTGATGAATGTCTGCAGCTCCAACAAGAAGACAACACCTTGGCAGCTACCCATAACTTCTATGACCGCCCCAATCCAGGATACTATCAGCAAGGCGGTAATTTTAACCAAGGTGAAAACTACAATCAAGGTTGAAAAGACAACTTCAACTAGGGATGGAGGGATAACCCCAACCAAGGGTGGAGAGGTAAATCTAATCAAGGATGGAGGGACAACTACAACCAAGGAGGCAGAGATAATGGTGGAAATCAGAGGTGGAACAACAACAACAATCAGCAGAACTGTTCTCAGCAGAACCAAAACTAGCCTTACCGAGCACCTCACCAAAGGTAAGCCCAGGGATCTCAAAAGAACCAACAGCAAGGCCCACCTTCCTCTTCCAATGATGAGTTGCTTAAGTCTATTGAGCAAACACAAAAGGTCATGGAGAACACACTTACCTCTACCTTAACCGGTCTGACCTCTACTATACAAGCTCTTATCTCTCGGATTGGATCATCAAATACCCCCACCAATCAACTTGCAAGCTCTAGTGCACTTCCTTCTCAACCTTTACCCAACCACAAAGAAGGAATCAATGCCATTACTTTGAGGTCTGGGACTACACTGCAAGAGAGGAGTCATGAGGAGCCAAGCTCAAAAAAAGACAACCCAGTTGAAAGCACTGTGGAGGTTGAGGACGCTGAAGAGGAGGATGTAGTACAAAACGAGGTTGAAGAAGAAACGGCTCAACTAAGGAATGGAGCACCAAGGGACGCAGAAGTTACAGGTAACGCCATTCCTATTCCATTTTCACACCTTTCTAGGAAGCCCAAAAAGGAGATGGAACTAGACCCCAAGATGGTGGAGATCTTCAAAAAGGTTGAGGTAACCATTCTCCTTTTTGATGCTATTCACCAGGTACCTAAATATGCTAAGTTTCTAAAAGATTTATGCATGAATAAAGATAAAATACATGATTTAGAAACTATTCCTCTAGGTAGCTCTATTTATGCCTTAATGGGTGCCATACCAGAAAAATGTGGGGATCCGGGTCCATACATGGTTACTTGTACTATTGATGGTGTATAATTTTTTGACTGCATGTGTGATTTAGGCATGTGTGTAAGTATTATGTCATTATCTGTATATGATGCCTTGAGGCTCCCTCCCTTAAAAGGGTCGGCAGCATGTTTTGTTTTGGCAGATAAAAGCATTATCTCAGTGGTTGGAATTGCTGAGGACGTACTGGTGAGCATTAAGGGACTGACATTCCCTATTGACTTCTACATTTTAGAGATGCCCCTAATGACTCAAGAAGACCATCATCCATCCTACTTGGAAGGCCATTTCTGAAGACTTCAAGGTTCAAATTGGATGCCTTCTCAGGAACTTACTCTTTTGAGATAGATGGCAGAACAGTGAGCTTCAATCTGGATGAAGCTATGAAGCACCAACCGGAAGATCACTCCATCTTTCAATGTGATATTATTGATGAGATTATGGCTGAAGTCCACTATGAAGAAGTAGAAGAGATGCACATGGAGCAAGGTACAAGTGTGGGGAAAACCCCTGAGCTTACTGAAGATACCTTGCCACCACAAATAGCTCTAGATGATCAAGAGCCTAGCCATGAGCAGAAAATGGAGTTGAAGCCCCTTCCACCCCACCTCAAGTATGCTTACCTTGAGGATAATCAGAAGCTCCCAGTTATCATTACAAGGGAACTCACTTTCCAATAGGAGGAGCAATTGCTTAGTATGCTGAGAAGACACAAGAAGGCCAATGGGTGGAACTTGGCGGATATAGTAGGCATCAGTGCTCAGGTCTGTGAGCACCGTATATTTTTAGAAGAGGGAACAAGGCCTGTCTGTCAACCTCAAAGGCGGCTGAACCAGACCATTTTAGAGGTTGTCAAGAAGGAAATGACCAGACTGTTTGAAGTTGACATCATCTACCCAATCTCGGATAGTGAATGGGTCAGCCCAGTACAGGTGGTACGAAAGAAATCTAGAGTAACAACAGTGAAGAATGATCATGGAGAGCTCATTGCAACTAGAGTGCAGAACTTCTGAAGGGTATGCATTGACTATAGACGTCTTAACCAGGCTACTCACAAGGATCACTACCCACTGCCTTTCATTGAACAGATGCTTGATCGCCTGTCAGGTAAATCACACTACTGTTTTCTAGATGGTTACACAGGCTATTTTCAAATTCATATAGTGATGCCAAGGCATTTAGGCCAGTTTCACTGACCTTTTCTTTACTGTTTTAGGTTAGTTTCATGCATTTTCTTAGTGAATAAGGCAAGTTTTGGATGAAAATACACTTACACCTTGATTCAAGCAACCACTGTGAATTTCACATGATTTCATGAGGATTTTTGCTAGAATTGAATGATAAATTGATGATGCATAATCTCATGACTTTGGCTAGAGCTTTGATACATTTTATTGCTTGATTTCAGGACAAAGGAAGCAAGAAAGAACCACGTTAGTACTCACGTTAATCTAGTTAACGTGACCACTAACATGGAATGGTAAATAGCTTGCAACGTTAATGAGAAAAGTGATCACCAATACGCCTGCGAACGCATCATAAGCCCACGTTAATTGCCACATTAACTAGGTTAACGTGGTAGTTAACGTGGAGACAAAAGAAAGCTCCAACGTTAGTGGTAAACGCGAATACCACTAACGTTCCAAGACTTGGCAATACGCCACGTTAAGATTCACGTTAACTTAGTTAACGTGAACTCTAACGTGGAAGAGAGGAACAATGCCAACGTTAGTGACACTCACCTTTGTCACTAACGTTGGATCAAACTAGCATTGCCCACGCTAGTGGTCACATTAAGACCACTAACGTGAAAGTTAACGTGGAGCTAAGATTGATGAGCGAACGTTAGTGACACTCACCATTGTCACTAACGTTGGAGATGGCATTCACTACCACGTTAGTGACCACGTTAACTTAGTTAACGTGAGCTTTAACGTGGAGAGTAGAGGCACTTGGAGCATTAATGACAAAGGTAAGTGTCACTAACACTCTCGAAGGTTAGGCATAATCACGTTAAGAGCCACGTTAGTTACACTAACGTGAACTCTAACGTAGGGACAAAGGGCACAAGGCAACGTTATTGGGAAAGGTGAGTGCCAATAACGCTTGCGAAGGTTTGCAAGGCTACGTTAGTGGTCACGTTGGTGCCACTAACGTTGGAGTTAACGTGGGCTATATGGGGTTGGAACGTTAGTGAAAAATGTGATTGCCACTAACGTTCTCGAACCCACAATGTCACTTAGCGTTAACTTCACTAACGCCCATGCCTAATTCATACTTCTCTGCAAGCTGAGCCCACTAAAGATTGTAACAGCTTCAACTCAAGATCTAAGGCCCACATCCATGACTTGAAGAACTCACTAGAAGATCAAGAGAAGTAGTATATATAGGAGTAGTTTTGAACTATAGAGAAGCTTGGCACTTGGGAGAACTACCCTCTGTATATTTACTTTTTTGCATTTTTTGCTAAGGATGTATTCTTTTCTGCCATTTTCCATTTCTAGAGCTATGAACAACTAAACCCCTTTCATTGGGTTAGGGAGCTCTGTTGTAATTTGATGGATCAATTATAGTTTTTATTGTCTTCTTCTTTCTTCTCTTTTGATTTACTAGAAAACTTTCGATCTTAATTCAATTGGTTAGTTATCTTGGAAAAGAAACTCTCCATAATTGGATCTCCTCTGAGCCTTGGAAAAGGGATGAGGAGATCATGCTAGAAATGCTTTCTCATGTTGGACCAAATTGGGTTCTGGGCGGATATAGTGACATGTAATCCTCCCAACACTTTGATTTGGAAATACATGTGGTATAATCAATGACTACACTTCATCTCTTTCCATGAGCAATTAAATCAAGGAATTGGACAATTGTTCAAGCTTAGGGAGATTGGGTTGCCAAGGAATTGGAACCCAATCACTTAAGATTGCCAAGGAGATCAATAGATGCTTTGATTGAGAAAGAGATGAAAATGAATTTGATCTGGAGAATACAACATCTCTTGAGCCCAATGAATTCCCCATTTCTGATCTTACCCATTCTCTTTACTTTCTGCCATATATTTTCATGCTCATTTCCCCAAATCCCCATCTAAGATTCTGCACTTTATTTTCTGCTGTTTACTTTCCCGCCATTTAATTTTCTGCAATTCTCAAACTACATTCTGTTTAGCTCAACTAGCATACTCTTCCAACTAAAGTTGCTTGACCAATCAATTCCTATGGGATTCGACCTCACTCTATTGTGAGTTTTTACTTGACGATAATTTGGTATACTTACTGAAGGGAAATTTGTTGAGAGACAAGTTTTCATGCATCAAGTTTATGGAGCCGTTGCCGGGGATTGATTTTGTATCAACAATGATTAAGTTGGAAGTTCACTAGATTGAGCATTTTTTTTCTTTTGTTTGTTTACTTTATTCAGTTGTTTACCTTCAGATTGTTTTGTTTCTTCCTCACCCCCTATACCCCCTCTGTTTTCTTTCTTTCTTTGTTATTATCTACAATTCTGCTCACTAACCCACTAACTGTTTGATAAATTACATCACTCACTCTAACAATCACTCTAACAAGAATAATCTCTTCATTTCATCTCTTGTTGGGTGTTTTGTTAGTTGTATGACAGGGAGAAGAAGGGGAGCTTCAACCTCCTTCGTTTCAAAACCTAAAAGAACCCTCCGGAGACTAAGGAGGGAAGCAAGAGGGAAAGGAGTTGTTGGTGCTGAGGATGAGGAAGAGTATTTTGAAACCAACATGGAAGAGAACTTGGAAAACAATCATGAAGGAGAAGCTCACAACCGTGCTAGAGAAGGCCCTGCAAATCATGCTGGGCAAGAAAGGAGAGTTCTAGGCTCCTACATCAATCCAAATCCAGGAAACTGTGGAAGTAGCATCTAGAAGCTCACCATACATGCTAACAACTTTGAACTAAAATCCCAGCTCATCACCCTTGTTCAAAATAACTGCTCATTTGGAGGAAGTGCTCAAGAAGACCCTAATCAACATCTAACCACCTTCTTGAGAATTTGTGACACTGTGAAGTCTAATGGAGTCCACCCGGATGTCTATAGGCTGCTTTTGTTCCCTTTTTCACTCAGGGACAAGGCATCCAAGTGGCTTGAATCCTTTCCAAAGTAGAGCTTCACAAATTGGAAAGATGTGGTGAACAAATTTTTGGCAAGATTCTACCTTCCTCAAAGAATTAATAGGCTGAGAGCTGAGGTGCAGACTTTTAGGCAACAAGATGGTGAGACTCTCTATGAGGCATGGGAGAGGTTCAAAGACTTAACAAGAAGATGCCCACCAGATATATTCAATGAATGGGTTCAACTTCACATTTTCTATGAAGGTATTTCCTATGAGTCAAAGAAGGCTGTAGATCATTCATCAGGGGGCTCTCTAAACAAGAAGAAAACCATTGAAGAGGCCATAGATTTCATTGAAATAGTAGCTGAGAATGACTACTTCTATGCCTCTGAAAGAAGTAACACTCGAGGAGTAATGGAGCTGAACCACATGAATGCATTGCTAGCTCAAAATAAGATGATCACCAAGCAGCTAGTAGATCTCACCAAGAAAGTGGAGGAAAACCAAGTTGCAGCAGTCATTACTTCATCACCAGCTCAAGAGGGAGTGAATATAGGAGAAGAAGGTGACTGGGAACAAGCCAACTATGTTGGAAACTCACCTAGACAAATCTATGACCCATACTCCAAAACTTACAACTCTGGATAGAGAAATCACCCTAACTTTGGTTGGGGAAATCAACAAGACCAAGGTCAAGACCATAGACGCCACAACCTCAATTCCAACAACAATGCAACTCACCAACATACCTCACAGAGATCCTATCAACACCCACCTAACCCCAATCCACCATCACTAACGGACGATAGGCTTTCAAAAATTGAGACTCTACTTGAAGATTTATGTAGAGAAGTCCAAGACAACGAGGTGTTTAAGGAAGAAGTGCGAGCCAATATCAAAAACCAAGGAGAAAACATCAAGAGACTGGAGTCCCAAGTAGGGTATCTATCTCAACAAATTCCCAAACCCACTGATGGATTTCCCAGTGACACGAAGAAGAACCCAAGAGGAGAAACAAAGAAAGTAAGGTGGGAAGAATGTAAGATGATCACCACAACTGATGAGAGGAGTATAAAGGAAGTAGAACACCTCCAAGACAGTCAAAAGGGAAACCAGGAAGAAAGAGACCATGCACCCCAACTTACACTCAAGGAAGAACTGAAGAGAAGGGAGATACTAAACCCATATGCACTCTTTCCCCAAAGGCTTAAAGGTGGTGTAGCAGGAAAAATGTATTCAAGGTTTCTCGACATGTTTGCATCTCTTGATGTAAATATACCCTTTATTAAAGCCCTCCAGCAAATTCCTTCCTACATAAAGTATATAAAGGAGCTATTAACCAGAAAGAGTTCATTGAAGGGTGGACAAACAATAAAGATGAATAGGGATTGCAGTGCTCTTATTCAACCAGGGCCACCCACAAAGAAGAAGGATCCAAGGAGTTTCCACATTTGCTGTGCCATAGGAGAAACAATGATTGATAAGGGACTCTATGACCTGGGAGCAAGCATCAACCTAATGCCTTTATCTCTCATGAAAAAGCTCCAAATTAATGAGCTAACACCCACATATGTAATCATCAAATTGGCTGACAAAACTCAAAAATAGGCACTAGGAGTGGTTGAGAATGTGTTAGTGAAGGTGGGGAACTACTTCCTTCCCACAGACTTTGTTGTCCTGGAAATGGATGAGAATCCTATTCACCCCATCATTCTGGGAAGGCCATTCTTGGTCATAGCCAGAGCACTCATAAATGTGGAGCGAGGAGAGCTAGTGCTGAGAATACATGATGATCAGCTCACCTTCAATGTTTTTAATCTCTCACAAGAAGCAGACCATGATAACAAAAAGTTAGAGGAAAAGCAAACAAAAGAGCTGACGTCAGAGCTAAACAAGGGAGCACAAGCACCACACTTTATGACTCCTATGGTTAACAACCAATGTGATCAGAAGGAGCAGCAGCCAAGTGTAATCCAAAAGGAACCAGACCCACCAGAGTCATATGAGATGGGCATCAAAACCACTCTCAAAGAGGAAACAACAAGGAACAAGGTGACATCAATGGACACAAGAAAAAAGGTCCCAAGGGAATGGAAAAACAAGAAAATACCTACAGAAGATTTCTCACGAGGAGATGAAGTGGTTTCTACATACTTTCCACCTATACCACCTCACCTCCCCACTATTCCATCTCAGCTGCCTCCAGTGTACATCGTCAACAAAATCTTATCCTTAGAGCATGTGGAGCTTATCAACAAGGCCAATGGAAATAGGTTCACTGCAAGGGGGGAAGATTTCAAGCACTATCAGCCACCTTGACAAGGACCAAATGTCAAGCTAATGATGCTAAAGAAGTGCTTCATGGGAGGCAACCCATGTTCTACACCCTTTTCCTTTAATCTCAAATAGTAGTAATAAGTCAAAGTTCATGGATTCTAAATTAATTTTGATAAACAATATAAGACCCCCTTACATGCAGCGTATAGTACATGATAAGTTTGGTGTTCAAGGCACACCAAGTGGGCTTGAACACACTTTATGAGGTGAAATTATTCCCAAAACTTGTTGCACCATATGATCACAAACAAGTTTGGTGTACCAACGTTGCATGCATGGGAGATCTAGTGGTTGATTTATTTGCATTCATGAAAAGTATTTAGTTAATTAAAAACAATAGAAAAAGATTTTTCTTTGTAGCTAGTTCACACCTTAAGTCTTCCCACAAAAAATTTCAATTAACCATTTGCATTCCTTTTTTTTGTCTTGTATAGGAAATCGAAAAGGACATTAATGGTACTTGATAGGACAATCAAGGAAGGGAGATTCGGCCACTATGCCAAGGAACGTATGCACTTGTCTCCAAGGGGAGTATCTTGGTAAATCTTGCCATGCAACATTGGAAAGTGGATAGTCTTGGAGACCGAACCAAGACCTTCATAAAAAGAGTGATCCTTGTGCTCATTCAACACTAAACCCCAATCGTCCACTATCAAACAACACCATCAATCCACACCCTTCAATCATTTACCATCTTCCTATATAAACCCCATCACACAACCTCTCCGTACACACTTCTTACTCTGATTCCTCTCCCTTCCTTTTCTCAGATACACACACTTCATCCTCCTCCAAAAAGTTTCACATACACCCTCCTAGCCATCTTGTGAGTAATAAACATATCAACCATCTTGCATGGCATCATCAAGCTCAAAGAGACAAAAGGGGAAGGAACCCATAGAGCAGCCTCCTTTTGATGAAAAGTGATTTAGAACCTTCTACCATGCACTACAATTTGGTTGGATGGCTGACAAAGAAATCATATATGAATTAGGCTTTCAAGTCACACGAACTGAGTGCCCATAAATCACAGAAAAGGTGGAAAAACGTCGATGGGAGCTACTTACCGATCCGATTATAAGGGTGAACACAACTCTGGTGAGAGAGTTTTATGCAAATGCACTTAGACATGATAAGGCGAATGAATCCTATACAAGTTTCGTGAGAGGGGTCATGGTGGATTTTAGTCCCATGAGCATCATGAGAGTGCTGAAGTTGCGAAGCATACCCTTTGCAGAGGAGAGCTATCACTCAAGAATGGACAACAAACCCAACCACGACCAGATTATACAGGATATCTGTGTGCAAGGAGCAGATTGGGACAGAGACCCCAATAGGAAACCTAGATTTATAAAAAGAGGAGACCTCCTCCCTGAGGCCAAAGGGTGGTTTGAAATCGTAAGGAGATCCATCCTCTCAGCAGGAAACAACTCAAAGGTAAACCTTAAGAGAGCAACAATGGTGCAATGCCGAATGAAGGGAGGAGAAATCAAGGTTCATGAACTCATAGCCCAAGGCATTTGGAAGCTTGCTGAGAAGAGCGATTCTGGTGGAAAGTTGGTTATGAGTTCAAAGATCATGAACTCATAGCCAGGGCATCTAGGCCAGTTTCACTGAACTTTTCTTTACTGTTTTAGGTTAGTTTCATGCATTTTCTTAGTGAATAAGGCAAGTTTTGGATGAAAATACACTTACACCTTTATTCAAGCAACTATTGTGAATTTCGCATGATTTCATGAGGATTTTGCTAGAATTGAATGATAAATTGATGATGCATAATCTCATGACTTTGGCTAGAGCTTTGATGCACTTTATTGCCTAATTTCAGGACAAAGGAAGCAAGAAAGAATCACGTTATTACTCACATTAATCTAGTTAACGTGACCACTAACGTGGAATGGTAAATAGCTTGCAATGTTAATGAGAAAAGTGATCACCAATAATGCCTGTGAAGCCATCATAAGCCCATGTTAATTGCCACGTTAACTAGGTTAACGTGGTAGTTAAGGTGGAGACAAAAGAAAGCTCCAACGTTTGTGGTAAACGTGAATACCACTAACGTTCCAAGACTTGGCAATAAGCCACGTTAAGAGTCACGTTAACTTAGTTAACGTGAACTCTAACGTGAAAGAGAGGAACAATGCCAACGATAGTGACACTCATCTTTGTCACTAACAGTGGATCAAACTAGCATTGTCCATGTTAGTGGTCACGTTAAGACCACTAACGTGAAAGTTAACGTGGAGCTAAGATTGATGAGTCAATGTTAGTGACACTCACCTTTGTCATTAACGTTGGAGATGGCATTCACTACCACGTTAGTGACCATGTTAACTTAGTTAACGTGAGCTCTAACGTGGAGAGTAGGGGCACTTGGAGCGTTAGTGACAAAGGTAAGTGTCACTAACGCTCTCGAAGGTGAGGCATAACCACGTTAAGAGCCACGTTAGTTACACTAACGTGAACTCTAACGTAGGGACAAAGGGCACAAGGCAACGTTATTGGGAAAGGTGAGTCCCAATAACGCTTGCGAAGGTTTATAAGGCAACGTTATTGGGAAAGGTGAGTCCCAATAACACTTACGAAGGTTTGCAAGGCTACGTTAGTGGTCACGTTGGTGCCACTGACGTTGGAGTTAACGTGGGCTATATGGGGTTGGAACGTTAGCGAAAAATGTGATTGTCACTAACGTTCTCGAACCCATAATGTCACTTAGCGTTGAGTTCACTAATGCCCATGCCTAATTCATACCTCTCTGCAAGTTGAGCCCACTAAAGATTGTAACTGCTTCAACTCAAGATCTAAGGCTCACATCCAAGACTTGAGGAACTCACTAGAAGATCAAGAGAAGTAGTATATATAGGAGTAGTTTTAAACTATAGAGAAGCTTGGCA
The DNA here is from genome assembly GCF_003086295.3 of Arachis hypogaea. Lineage (NCBI taxonomy): Eukaryota > Viridiplantae > Streptophyta > Magnoliopsida > Fabales > Fabaceae > Arachis > Arachis hypogaea. The sequence goes on from NC_092038.1 coordinate 61,627,658, forward strand.
CTTGGGAGAACTACCCTCTGTATATTTAATTTTCTGCATTTTTTGCTAAGGATGTATTCTTTTCTGACATTTTCCATTTCTAGAGCTTTGAACAACTAAACCCCTTTTATTGGGTTAGGGAGCTCTGTTGTAATTTGATGGATCAATTATAGTTTTCATTCTCTTCTTCTTTCTTCTCTTTTAATTTACTAGAAAGCTTTCGATCTTAATTCAATTGGTTAGTTATCTTGGAAAAGAAACTCTCCATAATTGGATCTCCTCTGAGCCTTGGAAAAGGGATGAGGAGATCATGCTAGAAATGCTTTCTCATGTTGGACCAAATTGGGGTCTGGGCGGATATAGTGACATGTAATCCTCCCAACATTTTGATTTGGAAATACATGTGGTATAATTAGTGACCACACTTTATCTCTTCCCATGAGCAATTAAATCAAGGAATTGGGCAATTGTTCAAGCTTAGAGAGATTGGGTTGCCAAGGAATTGGAATCTAATCACTTAAGATCGCCAAGGAGATCAATAGATGCTTTGATTGAGGAAGAGATGAAAATGAATTTGATCTGGAGAATACAACATCTCCTGAGCCCAATGAATTCCCCATTTTTGATCTTACCCATTCTCTTTACTTTCTGCCATTTATTTTCAAGCTCATTTCCCCAAATCCCCATCTAAGATTCTGCACTTTATTTTCTGCTATTTACTTTCCTGCCATTTAATTTTCTGCAATTCTCAATCTACATTCTGTTTAGCTCAACTAGCATACTCTTCCAACTAACGTTGCTTGACCAATCAATCCCTGTGGGGTTCGACCTCACTCTATTGTGAGTTTTTACTTGATGATAATTTGGTATACTTGCCGAAGGGAAATTTGTTGAGAGACAAGTTTTCATGCATCATATGGCTCCTGAAGATCAGAGGAAAACTACTTTTACATGTCCCTTCGGAACGTATGCATATAAGAGGATGCCTTTTGGCTTATGTAATGCACCGGCTACGTTCCAAAGATGCATGATGAGCATTTTCTCAGATCTTCTTGAGAACTGTATAGAAGTTTTCATGGATGACTTTAGTGTGTATGGTGATTCGTTTAGCCTTTTCTTGGATAGTTTAGCTAGAGTATTAGACATGTGTGTTAGTTCAAATCTTGTATTAAATTTTGAAAAATGTCATTTTATGGTACAACAAGATATTGTTATAGGACATGTTGTTTCTAATACTGGCATTTCAGTTGATCTAGCAAAGGTAGACGTCATTTCTGGTTTACCTTACCCCTCCTCCGTGAGGGAAGTACGCTCGTTTCTTGGTCATGCAAGTTTCTACCGGCACTTTATCAAGGATTTCAGTAAGGTAGCACTGCCTTTATCTCGACTGCTGCAGAAGGATGTTGAGTTCGATCTGAATGCGGAATGCAAGGAGGCGTTTGATAAGCTGTTGACCGCCTTGACGCAAGCCCCTATTGTGAGAGGGCCTGACTGGAGTCAACCATTTGAGATAATATGTGACGCCTCCAACTACGCAGTAGGAGCGGCGCTGGCTCAGCGCAAAGACAAGGATCCTTTTATAATTGCCTATGCATCTAAGAATTTAGACGCTGCTCAATCTAATTATACTACCACTGAAAAAGAGCTTCTGGCTATTGTTTTTGTTCTGGATAAATTCCGACCTTACTTACTTGGTACTAAGGTGGTAGTATATTCAGAACATGCAGCTCTCTAAAATATTTATTAGCTAAAATAGAGTCCAAACCAAGGCTCATACGTTGGATATTGTTGCTGCAAGAATTTGATTTAGAAATTAAAGATAGGAGTGAACCCAGAATTTAGTGGCAGACCACTTGAGTCGCCTAGAGCACATTAAGGATGACTCTGCTCCTATCAATGATGCTTTTCCGTTTGATAGCTTGCACGCAATATCTGAAGTAGTTCCTTGGTACGCACCTATAACTAATTATCTTGTCAGTTGTACCTTCCCTCATGATTTTACCAAACATCAGAAGAACAAGCTTAAAAGCGAGTCCAAATATTATATATGGGATGACCCATATTTATGGAGATGTGGTGTTGACCAGATAATTAGAAGGTGTGTGCCTCAATCAGAATTCCAGTCAATCTTTGAGGCCTGCCACTCTTCTGAGAGTGGTGGACATTTTGGCCCTCAAAGAACAGCTAGAAAAATTTTAGACTGTGGATTCTAGTGGCCCACACTATTTAAGGATGCCACTGCTTTCTGTGAATCTTGTTTACCATGCCAGAGGTTTGGAAATATATCTAAAAGGGATGAGATGCCCCAACAACTTGTGTTGTTCTGTGAAATTTTTGATGTGTAGGGCATTGACTTCAAGGGTCCATTTCCAAACTCTCATGGTTTCTTATATGTATTGTTAGCTATCGATTATGTTTCTAAATGGGTGGAAGCAATTCCTACCCGTACTGATGATGCTAACACTGTTATCTCCTTTGTTCGAAATAATATTATCTGTCGCTTTGGATCACCACGAGCAATCGTGAGTGATCAAGGCACTCACTTCTATAACAAGAGATTAACAAGTCTACTGAAGAAACATGGGATTGCTCACAAGGTGGCCACAGCTTACAACCCCCAGACCAATGGACAAGCCTAGGTGTCAAACAGAGAGATAAAACATATCCTGGAGAAGGTCGTCAAGCCTCATAGAAGAGATTGGAGTACAAGGCTTGCAGATGCGCTTTGGGCATACCGGATAGCATACAAGACACCAATAGGAATGAGTCCCTTCCGCCTAGTCTATGAAAAGACTTGCCACCTCCCAGTGGAGGTGGAGCACAGGGCTTTCTGAGCAGTACGGGAATGCAGCATGGGATTCGCGAAAGCGGGGGCTGAGAGGAAGCTGCAACTACAAGAACTGGAGTGCCTTCACCTAGAAGCATATGAGAACTCCAGACTATACAAAGAGAAGGTGAGGGCTGTGCATGACAAGAATATCAAGCAAAGGGAGTTAAGACTTGGGGATTTAGTCCTCCTTTATAACTCCAGGTTGAGATTCATGCCAAGCAAGCTGAAATCAAGATGGGAAGGCCCCTACAGAGTGAAGAAAACTGAGCGTTACGGCGTCTTCCAGTTGAGTCACCCTTCGAGCCCCAATATAATCAAGGTCAATGGCCACCGGTTGAAGGTTTACTATGGTGAGCAGATTAAGGACAGAAAGGAACTGGAGATCATCCTCTTGGAGGATCCACCTACATAAATGGACTGAGCTTGTGGACCGTCCAACTTAAGGACGTTAAAGTGAAGTGCTGGGTGGGAGACAACCCACCATGGTATGATCATTCCTTTTCTTTCTTAGTTTTATCTTGTTTTATTTTTATCAGTGTCCTGCATACATTCTGCATCATCACTTGCATTCTGCATAAAAAAAGCGCATTCGACGTGCCAGCGCATAGTACGCTTCAACGTCCATCGTGAATGCGAAATGGGTGAGATCGCCCAGTAAGTTGCGCGGGACCCTGTATGGTTCACTAACCGTTACTGTGAGCAGATATTCCTCATTCTAGCTGACAGGAACTACAATAATGAGCATTGGTGCACGAAATTGTAAATGCACTGGGTCGTCCAAGTAATACCTTACATAAGTAAGGGTCGATCCCATGGAGATTGTCGGCTTGAAGCAATCTATGGTTATCTTGTAAACCTTATTCAGGAGATTAATAATGAAAAGAGTTTTGTTTGTAAAAAGTAAAAGAACATGAAATGAATAATACGTGTTATGCAGTAATGAAGAACAGGTTGAGGTTTTGGAGATGCTTTGTCTTCTGAATCTCTGCTTTCCTACTGTTGTCTTCTTCACACACGCAAGGCTCCTTCTATAGCAAGCTGTATGTTGGTGGATCACCGTTGTCAATGGCTACCATCCGTCCTCTCAGTGAAAATGGTCCAACTACGGGGTCCGTAGGGCTAATCATCTGTCGGTTCTCAATCGTGCTGGAATAGGATCCATTGATCCTTTTGCACACTGTCACTGCGCCCAACATTTGTGATTTTGAAGCTCGTCATAGTCACCCCTTCCCAGATCCTACTCGAAATACCACAGACAAGGTTTAGACTTTCCGGATATCAAGAGTGCTGCCAATTAATTCTAGCTTATACCACGAAGACTCTGGTTGCACGAATTTGAACACTCTATTGTCAGGAGAGGCAATTAAACTCGTGAACTAAGAACCCAAGAGATACACACTCAATCTAAGGTAGAATGGAAGTGGTTTTCAAGCACACGTTCATAAGTTGAGAATGGTGATGAGTGTCATGGATAATCACATTCATCATGTTGAAGTGCGAATGAATATCTTAGAATAGAAACAAGCGTGATTGAATAGAAAATAGAAATAATTGCATTAATCCATCGAGACACAACAGAGCTCCTCACTCCCAACCATGGGGTTTAGAGACTCATGCCGTAGAATATACAAATTCAGATGTAAAATGTCATGAGGTACAAAATGAATCTCTAAAAGTAGTTTTTATACTAAACTAGTAATCTATATTTACAGAAAATGAGTAAACTAAGATAGATGGTGCAGAAATCCACTTCCGGGGCCCACTTGGTGTGTGTTTGGGCTGAGTATTGAAGCTTTCACGTGCATAGGCTATTTCTGGAGTTAAACTCCAGCTTTGGTGCCAGTTTGGGTGTTTAACTCCAACTTTTATACCAGTTCTAGCGTTTAACGCCAGAAAAGTGTAAAAAGCTGGCGTTTAAACGCCACTTTGCGCTATCAAATCTCGGGCAAAGTATAGACTATTATCCATTGCTGGAAAGCCCAAGAGGTCTACTTTCTAACACAATTGAGAGCACGCCAATTGGGCTTCTATAGCTCTAGAAAATCCATTTTGCGTGCAGGAGGGTCAGAATCCAACAGCATCTGCAGTCCTTTTTCAGCCTCTGAATCAGATTTTTGCTCAAGTTCCTCAATTTTAGCCAGAAAATACTTGAAATCATAGAAAATCACACAAACTCATAGTAAAGTCCAGAAATGTGATTTTTGTGTAAAAACTAATAAAAATATACTAAAAAGTAACTAAAGCACACTAAAAACTACATGAAAATACCACCAAAAAGCGTATAAAATATCCGCTCATCACAACACCAAACTTAAACTATTGCTTGTTCCCAAGCAACTAGATAAATAAAATAGGATAGAAAGAAAATCAAGAGGTAATACATTTCAAAGTTTTAAATGAAGCCCAGATTCTAATTAGATGAGCGGGACTAGTAGCTTTTTGCTCCTAAATAGTTTTGGCATCTCAATTTATCCTTTGAAGCTCAGAATGATTGGAATCCATTGGAACTCAGAATTTAGATAGTGTTATTGATTCTCCTAGTTTAATATGCTAATTCTTGAACACAGCTACTTTATGAGTCTTGGCTGTGACCCCAAGCATCGTGTTTTTCAGTAATATTACAGGATACATAAATGCCACAGGCACATAACTGGGTGAACCTTTTAGATTGTGACTCATCTTTGCTAGAGTCCCCAGTTAGAGGTGCCCAGAGTTCTTAGGCACACTCTTTTGCTTTGGATCACAACTTTAACCACTCAGTCTCAAGTGTTTCACTTGGACCTTCATGACACAAGCACATGGTTAGGGATAACTTGATTTAGCCGCTTAGGCCAGGATTTTATTCCTTCGGGCCCTCATATCCATTAATGCTCAAAGCCTTGGATCCTTTTTACCCTTGCCTTTTGGTTTAAAGGGCTATTGGCTTTTTCTGCTTGCTTTTTCTTTATTTTTCATTTTTTTCGAATACTTTGTATTTTTCATTGCTTTTTCTTTCTTCAAGAATCAATTTTATGATTTTTCAATAACATTTCTCTTTCGTTTCATCATTCTTTCAAGAGCCAACAATTTTAACCTTCATATACTTCACTATAATAAATATGCATTGTTCAAGATTAGGACTCAACAACCTTTGTCTTGGGAGATGGATGTTCCTTCAATCTGTGGGATGTCTGGTCCCTCAAGGGAGAGCTTTTGGCGCTTCAGCTCCTGTAGCTCATGCCCTTGCTTTTATTGTTCCTTAACGAGTTTGCAGAGCATGCTATTTTGATTTTACTATTCTTCTTTAAGTTGATCCATAGCTTCTTGTAGCTTGGTGTCAGATGCTTCTAGGCGGGTCCAGTAGTCAATTTGAGGGATTTGTGGGAGGAATTCCTGTGCCCTCCTCTTGATGGAGTTGTCATGCACTTATTGTCCCTCCATTGACTTTTTGGTGATTGGATGCTCGAGTGAGATAAGCTCATCCACTCCCATCTTTACCCCAACATCTTTACATAGCAGAGAGATTAAGCTTGGGTAAGCCAATATGGCATTAGTGGAGTTCTTATTTGCAATTGTGTAAATCTCACAAGAAATCAGATGATGAATCTCCACTTTGTTTCCCAGCATAATGCAATGAATCATCACTACTCTTTTGACAGTGACCTCAGAGAGGTTGCTAGTGGGCAGTATAGAATGCCCAATGAACTCCAACCAGCCCCTAGCGACTGGTCTGCGATCTCATCTCTTGAGTTGGTTTGGGATATCTTTTGAGTTGGTTATCCACTTAGTTCTAGGGAGGCATATGACCTCTAAAAATTGGTCCAAACACTTATCTACTCTCACCATTCTCCTATTAAAGGATTCTAGATCGTCTTGTAGTTGAGGCAGTTTGAAGGCCTCTCTTATTTTGTCAAGGTGGAAGTAAATTGTCTTCCCTCTGACCATAGTTCGAAAGGTATGAAAGGCAGTTCCCGTCATTCTTTGTTTATCTGTTAGCCACTGATTTGAGTAGAATTCCTAGATCATGTTTCTTCCAGCCTTTGTCTCAGGATTAGCTAGGATTTCCCAACCTCTGTTTCGAATCTGTTCTTGGATCTCTGGATATTCGTCTTCTTTCAGATCGAACTTAACTTCTGGGATCACTGGTGCATGAAATTATAAATCACACTTTTCACAGCTCGTACAACTAACCAGCAAGTGCACTGGGTCGTCCAAGTAATACCTTACGTGAGTAAGGGTCAATCCTACGGAGATTGTCGGCTTGAAGCAAGCTATGGTTATCTTGTAACTCTTTGTCAGGATATCAATAATAATTCTTAATTTTATTTGTAAAAAGTAAAAGAACATGAAATAAATAATACTTGTTATGCAGTAATAGAGAACAGGTTGAGGGTTTGGAGATGCTCTATCCTCTGAATTTCTGCTTTCCTACTGCCTTCTTCTTCATACACGCCTGGCTCCTTCTATGGCAAGCTTTATGTTGGTGGATCACCGTTGTCAATGGCTACCATCTGTCCTCTTAGTGAAAACATGTTCGCTACGGTTTCCCGCATGGCTAATCATCTGTCGGTTCTCACTTGTGTTGGAATAAGATCCATTGATCTTTTTGCACACTGTCACTGCGCCCAACAGTCGCGAGTTTGAAGCTCGTCACAGTCATCCCTTCCTAGATCCTACTCAGAATACCACAGACAAGATTTAGACTTTCTGAATCTTAGAAATGCCGCCAATTGATTCTAGCCTCTACCACAAAGATTCTGGTCTCACGGATTCGAATGCTTTGTTGTCAAGAGAGGTCATCAAACTCGTGAGTCAGGAGTCCAAGAGATACACACTCAAGTTGTCACCCAATGACTATGTTAAGCTCTGATAGAACAGAAGTGGTTGTCAGGCACGCATTCATAATTTTGGGAATGATGATGAGTGTCACGAATCCTCACATTCGCCATGGTGAAGTACGAGTGAATATCTTAGAACAGAAACAAGCGTGATTGAATAGAAACAGTAGTAATTGCATTAAGTCATCGAGGCACAGCAGAGCTCCTAACCCCCAACCATGGGGTTTAGAGACTCATGCCGTCAGAGGTACAATATGAAAGTGTAAAAAGATCTTGAGGTACAAAGTAAATATCTAAAAGTAGTTTTTATACTAAACTAGTAACCTAGGTTTACAAAGAATGAGTAACTAGGTGCAGATAGTGCAGAAATCCACTTTTGGGGCCCACTTGGTGTGTGTTTGGGCTGAGCTTCCAAGATTTCACGTGCACAAGACGTTTTTGCAATCTAGACGCCAGTTTTGTTGCCAGTTTGGGCATTTAACTCCAGCTTTGGTGCCAGTTCTGGCATTTTACACCAAAAAAGGGGGTCTTTGGTGGGCATTTTGACGCCAGTTTGGGTCATCAAATCTCGGGCAAAGTATGAACTATCAAACATTTCTGGAAAGCCCAAGATGTCTACTTTCCAACACAATTGATAGCGCGCAAATTGGGCTTCTGTAGCTCTAGAAAAGCCACTTCGAGTGCAGGAAGGTCAGAATCCAACAACATCTTCAGTCCTTTCTCAGCCTCTGAATCAGATTTTTGCTCAGGTCCTTCAATTTTAGCCAGAAAATACTTGAAATCACAGAAAAACATACAAACTCATAGTAAAGTCCAGAAATGTGATTTTTGCATAAAAACTGATAATAATATACTAAAAAGTAACTAAAACCTATTAAAAGCTACCTAAAAACAATGACAAAAAGCGTATAAATTATCCGCTCATCACAACACCAAACTTAAATTGTTGCTTGTCCCCAAGCAACTGAAAATAAAATAGAATAAAAAGAAGAGAATATACACTAAATTCCAAAATATCAATGAAGCTTAGCTCCAATTAGATGAGCGGGACTAGTAGCTTTTTGCTTCTGAATAGTTTTGGCATCTCACTTTATCCTGTGAAGTTCAGAATGATTGGCATCTATAGGAACTCCGAATTAAGATAGTGTTATTGATTCTCCTAGTTCAGTATGTTGATTCTTGAACATAGTTACTTTATGAGTCTTGGCTGTGACCCTAAGCATCTTGATTTCCAGTATTACCACTGGATACATAAATGCCACAGACACATAACTGGGTGAACCTTTTCAGATTGTGACTCAGCTTTGCTAAAGTCCCCAGTTAAAGGTGTCCAGAGTTCTTAAACACATTCTTTTTGCTTTGGATTGCGACTTTAACCACTCAGTCTCAAACTTTTCACTTGGACCTTCATGACACAAGCACATGGTTAGGGACAGCTTGATTTAGCCGCTTAGGCTAGGATTTTATTCCTTTGGGCCCTCCTATCCATTAATGCTCAAAGCCTTGGATCCTTTTTACCCTTGCCTTTTAGTTTAAAGGGCTATTGGCTTTTTCTACAAGCTTTTTCTTTTTCTCTTTTTCTTTTTCGCCATTTTTTTCTTTTTTTTTTCCGCAAGCTTTGTTTTTCACTGCTTTTTCTTGCTTCAAGAATCAATTTTATGATTTTTCAGATTATCAATAACATTTCTCTTTTTTCATTATTCTTTCAAGAGCCAACAATTTTAACATTCATAAACTTCATTATAAAAAATATGCACTGTTCAAGCATTCATTAAGAAAGCAAAAAGTATTGTCACCACATCAAAATAATTAAACTAAATTTCAAGATAAATTTCGAAATTATGCACTTCTTATTCTTTTGTAATTAAAAGCATTTTTCATTTAAGAAAGGTGAAGGATTTATGGAATTATTCATAGCTTTAAGACATAGATACTAGACACTAATGATCATGTAATAAAGACACAAACATAGACAAGACATAAAGCATAAAAATCGAAAAAACAGAAAATAAAATAAACAAGGAGATTAAAGAACGGGCCCACCATAGTGATGGCGGCTAGTTCTTCCTTTGTTGATCCTTTCTCATGGCCTTTTGGTCCTCTCTAATTTCATGGAGGATGATGGATTGCTCTTGGTGAGGTCCATGAGTAGGCCCTCTTGTTTGCTCCATCCCCTTTCTAGTGATGGGCTTTTGAGATGAATCTCTCCATCTCCCATGACTCGGAGTTGAAAGCAACTACTTTCCCCTACCTCTTTCTAGAGGTTTCTCCGGCCTTAAGTGTTATTAATGGTTATGGAAAACAAAAAGTTGAGCTTTTCCACACCAAACTTAAAAGCTTTGCTCATCCTTGAGCAAAAGAAGAAAGAAAGGATTAGAGGAAGAAGAGATAGAGGAGATGGAGTTGTGTGAGTGGGTGGTTTTATCGAAAATAGTGGATGAATGTGAATAGTAAAGAGATAATGGAGAAGAGGGTAGGATTTGATAGGTGTTTGGGGAAGGGTGTGAAGAGGAGAGAGAGAGTTGGGGTAGGTGGGGATCCTGTGGGACCCACATATCTTGAGGTGTCAAGGAATTCTCATCCCTATACCTTTCTAGCCTCTAAAAGCCCTCTGGGTACCTTATCTAGCGTTAAACACCAGTCTGCTACCCATTTCTGGCGTTAAACGCTAGTCTGCCTGCCAGTTCAGGCGTTTAACGCCCAGAATGCTGCTAGGATGGGCGTTAAATGCCCATTATGCTATACTTATTGGCGTTTAAATGCCAGTAGGCCTGTCCTCCTGGGTGTCCTATTTTTTATTCCGCTTTAATCCTGCAGTTGTTTTTGTGACTCCACATGATCATCAACCTAAAGAAAACATAGACATAGATAAATAAAATTGGGTTGCCTCCCAATAAGCGCTTCTTTAAAGTCAATAGCTTGACAGGACTGAGCTTTAATGTAGTCTCAGTCTTGAGCATTCTTGCTCAACATTGCCTTCAAGATAATGCTTGATTCTCTGTTTATTAACAATGAACTTTTTATCAGAGCCAATATCCTGAAGCTCTATATATCCATATGGTGACACACTTGTAAACACATATGATCCCTGTCACCGAGATTTCAATTTCCCAATGAACAATCTGAGCCTAAAGTTAAACAGCGGAACTTTCTTTTCTGGCTCAAAGACTCTAGATGACAGCTTCTTGTCATGCCACCTTTTTGCTTTCTCCTTGTAAATTTTTTCATTTTCGAAAGCATTAAGTCTGAACTCCTCTAGCTCATTCAACTGGAGTAATCTTTTCTCTCCAGATACCTTGGCATCAAGGTTTAGGAACCTGATTGCCCTGTAGGCCTTGTGTTCCAATTCCACTGGCAAATGGCAGGCCTTGCCATACACAAGCTGGTATGGAGAGGTCCCTATAGGAGTCTTGAATGATGTTCTGTATGCCCATAGAGCATCATCCATGCTTTTTGCCCAATCCTTTCTACGGGCACTTACAGTCCGTTCCAGGTTTCATTTTAGTTCTCTATTTGAGACTTCAGCCTGCCCATTTGTCTGTGGATGATACGGAGTCGCCACCTTGTGGTTAATTCCATATCAGACCAAAGCAGAGTCAAGTTATTTATTACATAAATGAGTGCCTCCATCACTGATTAGTATCCTAGGGACACCGAACCTACTGACGATATACTTCTGGAGGAACTTTATCACTATCTTAGTATCATTAGTGGGTGTTGTAATTGCCTCTATCCATTTAGATACATAATCTACTGCCACCAGAATATAAGTGTTTGAGTATGATGGTGGGAAAGGCCCCATAAAGTCAATACCCCATACATCAAACAACTCAATCTCTAAGATCCCTTGCTGAGGCATGGTGTAACCATGAGGCAGAATACCATCTCTCTGGTAACTGTCACAGTTACATACAAACTCTCGGGAGTCTCTATAGAGTGTAGGCCAATAGAAGCTACTTTGGAGAACCTTGGTGGCTGTTCACTCGCCTCCAAAATGTCCTCCATACTATGATCCATGGCATTACCATAGGATCTTCTGTGCCTCTTCTCTAGGCACACATCTATGGATAATTCTGTATGCACACCTCTTAAAGAGATATGGTTCATCCCACAAGTAATACTTTGCATCAGAAATCAATTTTTTTGTTTGCTGCTTAGTGTACTCCTTGGGTATGAATCTCACAGCTTTAAAGTTTGCAATGTCTGTAAACCACGGTACTTCCTGAATGGCAAAGAATTGCTCATCCGGAAAGGTTTCAGAGATCTCAGTAGGAGGGAGGGATGCTCCTGCTACTGGTTCTATTCGGGATAGGTGATCAGCAACTTGGTTCTCTGTCCCCTTTCTGTCTCTTATTTCTATATCAAACTCTTGCAGAAGCAACACCCATCTTATGGGTCTGGGTTTTGAATCCTGCTTTGTGAGGAGATATTTGAGAGCAACATTTCTTTTGATTCTACTAAATATGATCTGAACTTGTCAATGGCATAAACCACTGCAAGTAACTCTTTTTCTATGGTTGTGTAATTCTTCTGTGCATCATTCAGAACACAGTTAGCATAGTAATTGACGTGCATAAGCTTGTTACACCTCTGTCCTAATATTGCACCAATGGCATGGTCACTGGCATCACACATTAGTTCAAATGGTAATGTCTAGTCTAGTGCAGAAATGACTGGTGCTGTGACCAGCTTAGCTTTCAAAGTTTCAAATGCCTGTAGACACTATGTGTCAAAGACAAATGGCATGTCAGCAGGTAGCAGATTGCTCAGAGGTTTTGCTATTTTTGAAAAATCCTTTATAAATCTCCTATAGAATCCTGTATGCCCCAGAAAGCTTCGGATTCCCTTGACATTGGCTGGTGGTGGTAATTTTTCAATTACCTCTACCTTAGCTTGATCCACCTCTATTCCCTTGTTCGAAATCTTGTGCCCAAGGACAATTCCTTCAGTCACCATAGAGTGACATTTCTCCTAGTTCAAAACCATGTTAGTCTCTTGGCACCTTTTTAGAACAAGTTCTAGATGGTCAAGACAGGAGCTGAATGAGTCTCCAAATACTGAGAAGTCATCCATGAAGACTTCCAGAAATTTCTTTACCATGTCAGAGAAAATAGATAGCATGCGCCTCTGAAAGGTTGTAGGTGCATTACACAGGCCAAATGGCATCCTCCTGTAGGAAAATACTCCATATGGACATGTGAATGCTGTTTTCTCTTGGTCTTGAGGATCTACTACAGTTTGGTTGTAACCTGAATAGCCATCTAAAAAGCAGTAGTATTCATGGCCTAGTCTCTCTAGCATCTGGTCTATGAATGGTAAAGGAAAAAGATCTTTCCTGGTGGCTGTATTGAGCCTTCTGTAGTCAATACACATACGCCACCCTGTAACTATTCTTGTAGGAACCAGTTCATTTTTTTCATTATGAACCAATGTCATGCCTCCCTTCTAGGAGACAACTTGGACAGGTCTCACCCAGGGGCAATCAGAAATAGGATAAATAATCCCAGCCTCTAGTAACATAGTGACCTCTTTCTGCACCACCTCCTTCATGGATGGATTTAGCCGCCTTTGTGATTGAACCACTGGCTTAGCATCATCCTCCAATAGGATCTTGTGCATGCATCTTGCTGGGCTAATGCCCTTAAGATCACTTATGGACCACCCAAGAGCTGTCTTATGTGTCCTTAGCACCTGAATTAGTTCTTTCTCTTCCTGTGGCTTTAAAGCATAGCTTACGATCATGGGAAAAGTGTAATCTTCTCCCAGAAATACATATTTTAGGGATGGTGGTAGTGGTTTGAGCTTTTTAGGAGGCTTATCCTCTTCCTGAGGAGTTTTCAGAGGTTCTTCTGTTCTCTCTGGTTCCTCCAAATCAGACTGAACATCTTTAAAAATGTCCTCTAGCTTTGATTCGAGACTCTCAGTCATATTGATCTCTTCCACCAGGGAGTCAAAAATACTAGCGCTCAGGCAGTCTTTTGGTGTGTCTGGATGCTGCATAGCTTTGACATCATTCAACTTAAACTTATCCTCATTGACTCTCAAGTTTATTTCCCCTTTTTGGACGTCAATGAGGGTTCGTCCAGTTGCTAGGAAAGGTCTTCCTAGAATGAGAGTTGCACTCTTGTGTTCCTCCATTTCCAGCACTACAAAGTCAGTAGAAAAGGCAAATGGCCCAACCTTGACAATCATGTCCTCAATTATGCCTGATGGGATTTTAATGGAGCCATCAGCAAGTTAGAGGTATATCCGGGTTGGTTTAACTTCCTCAGTCAAACTAAGCATTTTGATAGTGGATGCAGGTATTAGGTTGATACTTGCCCCAAGATCACACAGAGCTATCTTGGTACAAGCATCCTCTAATGTGCATGATATCATAAAGTTTCTGGGATCTTTAAGCTTCCCTGGTAAGCTTTCCAGAATGACTGCACTGCATTCTTCAGTGAAGAAAACTTTTTCTGTTTCTCTCCAATCCTTCTTATGACTTAGGATCTCTTACATGAACTTAGCATAAGAGGGTATTTGCTCAAGTGCCTCTGCAAACGGAATCTTTATTTCAAGATTCCTGAGATAGTCTACAAAGCGGACAAATTGTTTATCCAATTCTGCTTGACAGAGTTTTTGAGGATAAGGCATTTTGGCTTTGTTTTCTTCAACCTTAGTTGCTGCAGGTTTATTTCCTAGAGAATGGTTTGAGAAGCCTGCTTAAGGGGGTTGTTATCAGCACTTGCAAGTGTCTGATCCCTTGCTGGCATTTGAACGCCAGAACTGGCAGCTGAATGGGCATTTAACGCCAGGTTACTGCTCTTTTCTGGTGTTTGAACGCCAGAATTGGCAGCTGAATGGGCGTTTAACGCCAGATTGCTGCCCTTTTCTGGCATTTGAACGCTAGAGTCATTCCACTCTGGGCTCTTGCTGTCCTCAAAGAGATTTTGGGCAGTAAATTGGTCATCCTCTGTCAGGTGTTCCTTTCTTGGCTTTCTGCTGCTTTGAGTTGAGGTATTCAATATCTTTCTACTCCTTAGTTGAACAGCTTGGCATTCTTCTGTTATCTGTTTAGATAACTGCTATCTTATCAGATCCAATTATGCTTCCATATTTCTGTTGGCATTTTTAGTATCTTGTAATATTTCTTTGAATTCTACTAACTGTTTTGTTAGAATAAGTATTTCCTGATTGAGTTTAGCAACTTGTTATGGAGAATTAAGTTCAGTGGATACTGCTTTAGCTTATTCTTTCATAGAAGATTCATCATTTGAATACAGATGCTGATTCCTTGCAACTGTATCAATAAGCTCTTGAGCCTCATCAATTGTCTTTCTCATGTGTATAGATCCACCAGCTGAGTGGTCTAGAGATGTTTGGACTTTTTCTGTAAGCCCATAGTAGAGGATGTCTAACTGCACCCATTCTAAAAACATTTCAGAGGGGCATTTCCTTAGAATATCTCTGTACCTCTCTCAGGCATCATAAAGAGATTCATTATCCCCTTGTTTGAAGCCTTGGATGTCCAGCCTTAGCTGTGTCATTCTTTTTAGAGGGAAATATTGATTCAAGAATTTTTCTGATAACTGTTTCCATGTTCGTATGCTTGCTCTGGTTTAGTTATTCAACCACCTCTTAGCTTGATCTTTTACAGCAAATGGAAATAGTAACAATCTGTAGACATCCTAATCTACTTCCTTATCATGTACTGTGTTAGCTATTTGTAAGAACTGTACCAGAAACTCAGTAGGTTCTTCCTGTGGAAGACTGGAATACTGGCAATTTTACTGCACCATGATAATGAGCTGAGGGTTTAGCTCAAAATTATTAGCTTTGATGGGGGTATACAAATACTACCCCTATATGAAGTAGTAGTGGGGTTAGCATATGACCCCAGAGTCCTTTTGGACTGTTCATTTCCACTTAGGTCCATGATGGAGAAAGGGAGATGATGTGGATTGTAAACAAATAATTTTTTTTTAAATACCAAGTTTAAAATAAAATAAAGTAAAATAAATGAGAAATTAAAAACTAAAATAATTAATTAATTAAAAAGATTTTGAAAAATTTTGTAAAATATTTTTGAAAAATAAAGAGAGAGAAAGTGGTTAGGAGGTTTTGAAAAAGATATGTCTTAAAACTGAAGATACTTGTAAGAAAATAAATAACAGAAAAGATTTGAAAAAGATATGTGTTCCGAGGGTTACCTGAAACTAGGGGTCGATCTCGGACGAGATCTTTTATATTGATCGGAGCTGCTGAGTCCGATCTTACGGGGGTGTTTGGAGTCGCGGTGTCTGACATGTGAGACTTGGTGATAATGTTGATCCTTCGTCCCCGGAGGGTGGGGGGTACCTGCAAGGGACTCCAACGCTTAAGTTAGCAAGGGTATTAAGTAGGTATTGAGTAGAATTAGAGTATGAGTTATACCTGGGTGCTCCAGTGTATTTATAATGGCATAGAGTAGACCTTCTTAGATAAGATAAGTTAGTTATCTTATCTTATCTTTATCTTATCTTTGACTGGGGTCCTCTTATCTTCGAGGGAACCGCCCTTATCTCTACGGGCTTGGGCTGCCCTTGGATTTGGGACGTGTTCCTCTATTTGGGCTCTTTGTTTGGGCTTTCTTGTGACTTGGCCGAGCTCTTTAAGAAGAGGTCGGGTTGTTCTGACCTGAAGAGGTCGGTCGCTTTGTCGGTAGAACATCCCGGGTCGGACAGCTCGACCCAGGGTATGAACAATATGCTTTTTTTTTTGAAAACTTGATAGCTAAGATATGTGATAAACCCCATTTTTAGGGTTTATCTTGCATTGAATTTAGAGTATTTTGATGACCTTTTCTCGCATTTAACCTATGAATTAGCATGGTTTTGTAATCTCTCCCGTATTTGTGCTTAAGTGTAAAAACATGCTTTTTAAGCCTTATTTTGATGAATTCTAATTCCTCTTTGATTCCATAAGATGCCTTGATGTGTTTGCTAGTAATTCCAGGATTGAAATAGGCTAGGCATGGATCAAAGGGAGCAAGGAAGGAAGCATACAAGTGGGGAGAAGCATGAAAAGTCAAAGAAGTGAAATCAGCCACGCACGCGGACGCGCACAAGGCGCTTGCGCGCACATTGCAGAATCGGCCAGGGGCACGCACGCGTACCGTGCGCGTACCATGCGCGCACGCATCGCAGTCCGCACATGACTTCATTAAAGCAACACGTGCCTGGCGATTTGGAAGGGTTTCTGAACCCATTTTGGCACCAATTGCTGATAGAAAGGAATAAAAGGATCAAGGATTGAAGGGGAAGACATCTTGGAATCATTTTTAGCATCATTAGGATTAGGATTAGTTAGTTTTAGAGAGAGAAGCTCTCACTTCTCTCTAGAATTAGGATTAGGTTTAGGTTAATCTCTCTTCTTAGATCTAGGTTTAATTCATGCTTTGATTCACTTCTCTTTTATCAATTATTAATCTTCTCCTCTTCCTCTCTCTAGTTATGTGCTTTAATAATTGTAATTCTTCACTTGTTTTGGATAGATTGTTGTTCCTTTGTTTTCTTCCAATAATGCAATTTTAGGTAATTCATGATAATTGTGATTTCCTTGATTGTTGTTGTTAATTCTTTGCAATAATTGTTGTTAGATTTTCATTCTTGTTGTTGATTTACTATGCTTTCTTTTGTGCCTTCCAAGTGTTTGATGAAATGCTTGGTTGGATTTTAGTGTAGGTTTTGTTCCTCTTGGCCTAGGTAGAGTAATTAGTGACTCTTGAGTTATCTAATTCCTTTGTTGATTGATAATTAAAAGTTGCTAATTGATTTGAATGCCTCTAAAGCTAGTCTTTCCTTTAGGAGTTGATTAGGACTTGAGGAATCAAATTGATTCATCCACTTGACTTTCCTCCATGGTTAGAGGTTAACTAAGTGGGAGCAATGAACAATTCTCATCACAATTGAGGAAGATAACTAGGATAGGACTTCTAGTTCTCATATCTTGCCAAGAGCTTTGTTAGTTGTTAGTTTATTTCCTTGCCATTTATATTTCTTGTATAAAATCTTAAAAACCCCAAATATAACTCACAACCAATAACAAGACACTTCATTACAATACACTTCATTACAATTCCTAGGGAGAACGACCCGAGGTCCAATACTTCGGTTTATAAATTTTAGGGGTTTGTACTAGTGACAAACAACTTTTTGTATGAAAGGATTATTGTTTGGTTTAGAAACTATACTTTACAACGATATTTCATTAGTGAAATTCTAAACCATAAAAAATCCAATCATCAAAATGGCGCCGTTGCCGAGGATTTGTAATGGTGTTGTGTTATTGGTTATTGTACATATGTGAATATTGTGAATATGTTTATCTTTTGTTAGTTTCTTAATTTTTGTTAGTTTTATTTTGTTCTCTCACTATGAATTCTCACTTTGGCTTTGAGTTTGGTTCTAATTGTGTTGTAGGAAATGTAGATTTAATGACAACATATACCATGGATGGAACCATCAAAGATGGGAGGAGCCTCAAGGAATTGATCACTCCTATTGGCAACAACCTCCGGACACTAATAGGTATAATCACCATCCTAATGCATGTCAATTCAATGGCTATGGTGATTCCTTTTATGATAATCAACCACCACCACATGCCTATGAATCTCATCCTCAACATGGACCTCAACCATACTCACAAGCCTTTCCACATCAAGCACCTTCCTATGATCCATATCCACCACATGACCAATCATCCATACCATATTCTTATGACCTTTATGAGCAAAAACCTATAGAACCACCACAACTCTATCATGATTATTACCAAGAACCGCCTCAATACTCACCATCTCTACAATTCTACGAAGAAGAACCACCTTCCTACCATGAACCCTCTCTCCAAAATAATGAACCTTCTTACTCATCCCAAGCCCCAATGGACGATTCTCTCACTTTGTTACTTCAAGGGCAAGAAGCCATGAAGCGGGATACATTTGAGTTTGTGACCAATTTGACCAAGGTGGTGCACACTTTAGTCCACCAATGCTTGAATACTCAAGGTACTTCCGTGACCACATGTGAAAAGTCAAAAGAAGAGTAAAGCATGAAGGAAAAATTGGAAAATTCGGTGGAGAAGGAGGAGTCAAATTTTGTGTTAGAACATCTGGAGGAGCCTATGATCATTGAAGAAAAAGAAGAAGTGGTTGAAGATTTGGGAGATGTTGAAAGTCCATGGGAATGTAGCATCATGGAGGGCTCTTCCAATAAGCTTGATATCGATGTTGAGGAGGGTGCGCAACCTCCAAGGCATATCATCGTTGGAGACTTGGAAGAGGCTTATCAAGAGATGGATTCAATCATGGATGAATTTCTCTCTACAATGGAATCCTCTCCCATTGGACATGAAGTTGAAATTATAAAAGAATGTGCACAAACCCCCAAGGAAGATGGAAATGGCATGGTGTATATTGAAATTGAAGAATATGAAGAGTTTGACCAAGAGATGGATTCATGCATCCGAGAGTTCCTATCCAAATTTGAATCACCTCCGATTAGGCAAGAATTCAAGGTTCTTGAAGACAACACCAAGCCGAGTGATGAAAGGGAAAAGGTTGAACTTGAAGAAATTTGCCAAGAGGTGGAAATACACAAAGAAGAGCACAAGGAAGTAGACCTTGCATTGTCTAAGTGTGAGGAGGTCTCGCTCCCCAAGTCACCATCCAACACAACACTCAAGTGGGTAAAATTCTTATTCCTAAGCTTTACTTTCTCACTTGAATATGGTTTGATTGAAACGGATGGACAACTTAGAGCTCTTTGTGGACTTAAAGGAAAAAGAGAATTGTGTAGTGGTTGGAAATTTGATATAAAGCTCACTAAGGTCAAAGCTTTAAGGTATAGGGATTATGATGGGACAAGAACCACTTTGTATGGGTCTAGAAGGAAGAATTGGTGGACTAAAGAGGATTCTATGTGTCGACCGCCCTTATGTCAACCACCCGTATGGAAAAATCATGAAACTCAACTCACGGATGGGTGTGAAGATAAGATATGGGATCCTGGTTCGCTAAGTGAAGACCAACTATGGGAACTCATATCTTGGGTAGGACTCTACCCAAGCTTGATGAAGAAGGTTGGAAATTCTGTCAACCAATTGAGAAGCAAAGATCCTTGGAGATTCAAGGATGAGTACAAGCACAAGCCACCATGACAAATAAGCTTCTCAACATGTCCAACTTAAGGACTTAAAATAAAAGTGCTAGGTGGGAGACACCCCACCATGTTAAACTCTTTCCATCCTCTTTTAGTTTTGTTTAATAAGTGATTTGAGTTGCCATTGTAGGTATACTTCATATAGATTTGTTTGTACAACTTAATTGTTAGCATAGTCACATGTATGTTGTGTTTAGCAGTAGATGAATAATATCAAATTGCATTTTTTGTGAATTGTATGATGGTTGATTGAATAAAGAGTTGTGAGCAGTATAGGGAGCACCTGAGCACAATTTTTCTGCTTAAAAAAAAGGGGGGGTTAGACGCGCACCCACGATGTACGCGCTCGCATCCCTGAATAGCTGCATCATCACCCAAAATCCAGAGAGTTGGGCCTCTCTTGGGCAAACACTATGCCCTGAGCCCAACACAACCCACGCTAACGCACACTACGTGCGTGCGCGCCGATCACGAGAACAAGGAAGTGCACGCGGATGCACACCTGCCGCGTCCGCGTCGATTTGCTGCTGCAACTTCTGAGCCACTATCCAGAGAGTTGCGCTGGATCTGGGCCAACTTTAAGCCCCCAGCCCAAATCATCTCGCGCGAACGCGCATTTTCCGCGTGCGCGCCCATCTACAAAAAGAGGAAAGGACGCGATCGCACGGATCGCACTTGCGCGCCTTATGATAAACTACCAATGTACGTGGATGCGCACTTGCCGCGCGCGCGTCCCCTATATGATACCGCCACTCCAGGCCGTTGTCCAGAGAGTTGGGCATGCGTCAAGCCCGCTCTAAGCCTCTAGCCCAACTCCATATACGCGTGCGTGCACTATCCGCATACGCGCCACTATATAGTTTCCCCATCCACGCTTGAGCGTGCTGTACGCGCACGCGCAGGTCCCTAATTTCATCGATGTACGCGGACGCGCGATGTGCGCACCCGCATCGATTCGAAAAAGGGGATAACCCTAATGCGCGAGGGTGTTGCGCAGTCGCACACATCTCTTCTTCCCCCATCATCTTCTTCCTCTTTCCTTCTCCAACCTCTATTCAACCTCTGCTGCTAACAGCGGCCGCCGTCACCACCACCCAACGTTCGTCTGTCGTCTCTCTCTCTCACTTCCAACCTCTCATTCTCTCGCTCTGCTCACCCCTGCCTGAACCACCTCCGCCATCACCGCCGGCGACAAGCACTTGGCAGCCCCTCCCTCTCTTTCCCTATTCACATTCTCTTCTCACTCTCCCTCTCTCACCGCTGCCAGCTCCCCTTCACTCTGCCTCTATGCCACCGAGCGCTATCACTACTCCGCCGTGCCCGCCACCCTTTCTCCACCCAGTTCACTCCCTTGCTTCCTTACTCCCCTACCCTACTTCCATTTTTACTCTGCTCCCAGGTTCCATGCTCCAACTCTGCTTTCTATTAATTTTTCATTTCCGTTAGTTTTTTGTTAGTTAGTTAGAATTGAAATTTGGCATGTTAGGTTAGTTAGAAATAATTACAGTTAGGTAGCTAAGACTGGATAGAGAATTCTAGGCCTGATAAGTGCTCCGTTTGTGCTTATCCGTTGTTTGTTTACTTGAGGTGTTGTATGCTGATTTTGGACTGCTTTTTATGCAATTTGTGTTGCCTGAATGCCGTACCACTGCCGCTGTGCTTAATTGATGTTGCCTTCTTGCTGTTTGTGCTACTTTGCTATCCGGGAACGTCCAATTTTAAGCCGGGATGCTGCCCAATTTTCAAGAAATCTATTTTCATCTTAACTCTTACAAATTTGGGCTAATTTCCATTTCCTTTTGACTTCCGGGATTTGCACCAATCATTGTGAACATGAACCACAACTTCTCTTTTATTTGAGCCTAAATATCATCATACCACTAATCCACTTTTCTAACTTACTAATTTCTTTAACCATTTAACTTCTACTCACATTTAACCCTCTTTAACCATTCTTTCAAATGTATGATGATTTTATTGCTTAAAGAGCAAGAGTTGTTGGCTTTCGTGAACATTGCATTCTTGGTTTACTTGTTCACTTATGCTTACTTGTTTACCAATTCTTTTCAAGTTCAGTTCACATCATAATTGTTTGTTAGCCAATTGATATCCTGAACATGCTTTCTTTGCTTCGTGCTAAGTGTTTCATTCCTTATATTCTATCATATTTTTCAGGATGTCGGATAAAGGAAAAGTTATAGCCACTACCTCCAAGAAAAGAAAACATTCTACACCCTCTATTCCCTCCGTTTACAAGAATTATGCTAAGAATCCATTGAATGACGAGGAAAAGGAAAATCAGTCGCTACCTTCTACCGATCCAACCAAGTTTCCAAATCTTTACTCTGAGCTTCGCCTTTCTAAGTATCGGACGACGAAGCTGAATACTGAGAAGAAATTACTCCTACCTAATGATGTGAGACGAGTCATTACTAGTCGCATCCTAGAGTTGGGTATGGACTTTGTTGATAGAGATTTGGGAGATATCAACATTTCTTGGGTTAAGGAATTCTATTGCAACTTCTTTCGTCTTACTTTAGATTCAGTTCAGTTGAGGGGTAGAGAGGTTATGATCACTGAGTCAGCCATAGAGGAGGCATTGCAGTGCCGACATCTCACTGATGGCACCTGCGCTCATCAGCAGGCTGAGATTGCTATTCACAGCATGACCTTCGACTATGAGGCGCTTAGGCGCGTGATCGCTATCCCAGATGCTCCTTAGGTCATGGATGCGAACAACACTAAGCCTAAAGGGATGCTCTTTGCTCATCTGACTAGAGAGGCCAAGACTTGGCAGATGATATTTGCCCACTACGTCTTGCCCACCACCCACTTTTCTGAGATCCCTATGGAGATGCTACTTTTGATTGGTTGTGTTATGGAGGGAAAGGAGGTTTATTTTCCTCGATTGATCCGGCAGTGTATGTGGCGAACACATATTCGTGGCCTACTTCCATTTTCCACCTTGGTTACTAGTATGGCCGCCTTAGCTGAGGTCCCCTGGTTGGACGATGATGTGACACCACCACCCCCAGATGACGATGACAAGGAGGTTACTATTCCTTGGGGTGGTTAGGTGCACGAGAAGCCCCTGACTAGACGCCGATCTAGGGCTAAAGCAGTGGTAGGGACAGCTGGATCTTCAGCAGCCCCGTCCTCTTCTACAGCAACAGCCCCATCTTCTTCGACAGCCCCTTCTTCAGCACCTGAGCCGACTTACCTACTGGTTCAGCGTCTGTTTCGATTTTTGGAGCCCGAAAAGCACCAGATCATGCGCCGACTGGATCGGATGGATCAGGCACTCATCTCCCTGGGCGCCGAGTTACCTCCGCTCTCAGACTCTCCGGCCTCCGATGAGCAGGATCATCAGGAGGAGGATGTTGATGAGCCGGCTCAGCAGGATACACCTCCAGCTGCACCTGACGCTACAGAGACTTCACAGCCACATGGGGAGCCGGTCCCACAGCCTCATACAGAGTCAGCACCTACGGTTGTACCTTCCCCTGATCCTTCGGTTTAGCATCGAGGATGATGTTCGATCTTAAGTGTGGGGAGGTCACCGGTAGCATCATTAGAGGACCGGTGAACATTTTGGCCACTTTCCTAGTTATCTTACTTTGCATAGCTTTGTATATATTTGATGCATTTTGAGTTTATTTTGGATACTCTTACTATTTTGGTTTGTTTTGGATACCTTTACTGCTTATTTTGGATTTTTAGAAGTTTTGGATGATAGATTCCATACTTTTAGTTGGATTTTTCTTTATACATTTTTGCATATCTTCTTTTGTATATCTTTCTTTTTAGTTTGTGGTTGTGATTAGAAACCATGTTTGGAATTGTTAAAACTTAGTCACCCTTTTCGTATAAGAAATTGGTTTTAAGTGAAAAAGGAAAGGGTAAACCAAGGAAAATTTTTGAATTTTTCAATCACAACAATGCTTAGTCAAATATTGAGATTTTCCAAGAAACTTAATTATAGGGCACCAACCCAATTGATTGAAAAAAAATATTTTGAGGTAACCTGCTTGAATTTCATATTTTGTGAAGCATGTATTGAGCTTAGAACAAAAGCTTGTGAGACTTGAGCCTATTGATGTGGTTACATTTTATAACCACTTATTTTCCATTCTTGTGTGCAATTGTTCTCTTTCTATGATTGTGATCCTTGATTTGCTTGATTCTTTATGTCCATTTATTTCTTGTATTCATGCATTTGTATGATTGAGGCCATTATTTCATTAGCCCACTTACCCAAATAGCCTACCTTTTACTCTCCATTGTTAGCCAATTTTGAGCCTACACTTAACCAACTTGTTCTCATTTTAGCACATTACAAGCCTAAGGCGGAAAACCAATGAAAGTCCCTTGCTTGGATCTTTGATTAGCCTAGGCTAGTGAGAGTGTTTATTATTCAAAGTTGGTGAGGTTTGGGAACATTGGAGGGGATAAAAAAAAAGGGGTAGTACACTTCCATATTTAGGAATTGGGAACATATTCATGTATTGATTGAATGTATAAGACCTTATGCAATTGATGTCCTTGTACAAAGTATAAAAAGAAAAGAAAAAAAAAGAGAAAAAAATAAAATGAAAAAAAAAGGAATATAGAAAAAAAAAAGGAGAAGAAAAATAATAAAAGGGGACAAAATGCCCCAAAGTGAAGTTCAATGAAAGAGAATCAATGCATAAGTGTTACGAATCAAGAAATAAGATGCATGAATATGTAAGAAAAAGTGAAGAATGGGTAGTTAGAATAGTATGAATTTGTATAGGTCATTATATAGATTAGGTGGGAAAGTCTATGCTAATCCACGGTCTAAACTCTAGTCCACTTAACCATAAATGATCCTACCTTGACCCAAACCCCATTACAACCTAAATGAAAGACCTCATGATGAATGTATGCATGCATTGAATAGGTGTTAATTGTTAGAAGAAAATCAATTTTTGGAAAGCATGATTAGAAGAGAATTGAGTGAATCAACCTTTAAACACCGAGTGAATAGAGTGTACACACTTCCGGTGAGGGTTCGATGCTCAATTACGTGTTTTCATCTTATCATCCATATTCATGCAAGTTTATAATTTTTTTGATAGTTTCAATACAATTGTGGTTTGGACTTAATTCCTATTGTCCTAGCTATTGTGCTTATACATGTCTCTTGGGAATTGATATGTTTGGACTAAGCATTCCCATTCACTTTAGGTAGTTGCATTTAGATAGGACTCATATAGTTTAGTTTCATATTAATAAATGTCATACCCCTTAGTTCCTTCTTATTTTAGCATGAGGACATGCTAAGGTTTAAGAGTGGGGAGGTTGACAAACCCCATTTTTAGGGTTTATCTTGTATTGAGTTTAGAGTATTTTGATGACCTTTTCTCGCATTTAACCTATGAATTAGCATGGTTTTCTAATCTCTCCCGTATTTGTGCTTAAGTGTAAAAACATGCTTTTTAAGCCTTATTTTGATGAATTCTAATTCCTCTTTGATTCCATAAGATGCTTTGATGTATTTGCTAGTAATTCCAGGATTGAAATAGGCTAGGCATGGATCAAAGGGAGCAAGGAAGGAAGCATACAAGTGGAGAGAAGCATGAAAAGTCAAAGAAGTGAAATCAGCCAAGCACGCGCACGCGCACATTGCAGAATCGGCCAGGGGTGCGCACGCGTACCGTGCGCGCACCCGTCGCAGTCCGCACATGACTTCATTAAAGCAACACGTGCCTGGCGATTTGGAAGGGTTTCTGAACCCATTTTGGCACCAATTGCTGATAGAAAGGAATAAAAGGATCAAGGATTGAAGGGGAAGACATCTTGGAATCATTTTTAGCATCATTAGGATTAGGATTAGTTAGTTTTAGAGAGAGAAGCTCTCACTTCTCTCTAGAATTAGGATTAGGTTTAGGTTATTCTCTCTTCTTAGATCTAGGTTTAATTCATGCTTTGATTCACTTCTCTTTTATCAATTCTTAATCTTCTCCTCTTCCTCTCTCTAGTTATGTGCTTTAATAATTGTAATTCTTCACTTGTTTTGGATAGATTGTTGTTCCTTTGTTTTCTTCCAATAATGCAATTTTAGGTAATTCATGATAATTGTGATTTCCTTGATTGTTGTTGTTAATTCTTTGCAATAATTGTTGTTAGATTTTCATTCTTATTGTTGATTTACTATGCTTTCTTTTGTGCCTTCCAAGTGTTTGATGAAATGCTTGGTTGGATTTTAGTGTAGGTTTTGTTCCTCTTGGACTAGGTAGAGTAATTAGTGACTCTTGAGTTATCTAATTCCTTTGTTGATTGATAATTAGAAGTTGCTAATTGATTTGAATGCCTCTAAAGCTAGTCTTTCCTTTAGGAGTTGATTAGGACTTGAGGAATCAAATTGATTCATCCACTTGACTTTCCTCCATGGTTAGAGGTTAACTAAGTGGGAGCAATGAACAATTCTTATCACAATTGAGGAAGATAACTAGGATAGGACTTCTAGTTCTCATATCTTGCCAAGAGCTTTGTTAGTTGTTAGTTTATTTCCTTGCCATTTATATTTCTTGTATAAAATCTTAAAAACCCCAAATATAACTCACAACCAATAACAAGATACTTCATTACAATTCCTAGGGAGAACGACCCAAGGTCCAATACTTCGGTTTATAAATTTTACGGGTTTGTACTAGTGACAAACAACTTTTTGTATGAAAGAATTATTGTTTGGTTTAGAAACTATACTTTACAACGAGATTTCATTAGTGAAATTCTAAACCATCAAAAATCCAATCATCAATATGGTAAGATAAAATTTTGAAATTGAGATCTAAAATTTTTATTAAGAATTTTGAAATTTTTGCTTAAAATTAGTTAGGGAAGATATTTTTTTGATTTTTGAATTTTAACGAGGAAAGAGAAAAACACACAAAAGACACAAGACTTAAAAATTTTTAGATCTAATGCTCCTTGTTTTCGAAAATTTGGAGGGAAAACACCAAGGAACACCAAACTTAAAAATTTTAAGATCAAAATACAAAGAAGACTCAAGAACACTTTGAAGACTCACAAGAACAACAAGAACAAAATTCAAAGACTCAATAACATAAAAAGAACACCAAGCTTAAAATTTTTAGAAAACTAAAAATAATTTTCAAAAATTAAAGAAAAATAAAAAGAAAACGCCAAACTTAAAAGTTTGATGCAAAATTTAATCAAAGAAAAATTATTTTTGAAAAAGTTTTGAAAGAAAGATACCAAAAATTTGAAAATTACTGTAATTAATAATTATTGGAACTCAAAGAAGTACCAAGTTACCAAGAACATGTAATTCGAAAAATTGTAAGACAAATAAAAGCATGTAATTGACACCAAACTTAAAACATGAAACAAAACTCAAAGAAAAATTAAGAATTAATAAAGAAAAATATTTTTTTTTTGAAAAGAAAATTAAGGACTCAGATTTGATGACTCTATAGCAACAAAAATAAATTATTCCTAATCTAAGCAACAAGATGAATAGTCAATTGTCCAAACTTGAAAATCCCCGGCAACGCTGCCAAAAACTTGGTGCACAAAATTGTAAATCACACTTTTCACAACTCATACAACTAACCAGCAAGTGCACTGGGTCGTCCAAGTAATACCTTACGTGAGTAAGGGTCGATCCCACGGAGATTGTTGGCTTGAAGCAAGCTATGGTTTTCTTGTAACTCTTAGTCAGGATATCAATAATAATTATTAGTTTTATTTGTAAAAAGTAAAAGAACATGAAATAAATAATACTTGTTATACAGTGATGGAGAACAGGTTGAGGTTTCGGAGATGCTCTACCCTCTGAGTTTCTGCTTTCCTACTGCCTTCTTCTTCATACACGCCTGGCTCCTTCTATGGCAAGCTTTATGTTGGTGGATCACCGTTGTCAATGGCTACCATCCGTCCTCTCAGTGAAAACATGTCCGCTACGGTTTCCCGCACGACTAATCATCTGTCGGTTCTCACTTGTATTGTAATAAGATCCATTGATCTTTTTGCACACTGTCAATGAGCCCAACAGTCGCGAGTTTGAAGCTCGTCACAGTCATCTCTTCCTAGATCCTACTGAGAATACCACAGACAAGGTTTAGACTTTTCGGATATCAGGAATGGCGCCAATTGATTCTAGCCTCTACCATGAAGATTCTGGTCTCACGGATTCGAATGCTCTGTTGTTAGGAGAGGTCATCAAACTCATGATTCAGGAGTCCAAGAGATACACACTCAAGCTGTCGCCCAATAACTACGTTGAGCTCAGATAGAATGGAAGTGGTTGTCAGGTACGCGTTCATAATTTTGGGAATGATGATTAGTGTCACGAATCATCACATTCGCCATGGTGAAGTACGAGTGAATATCTTAGAACAGAAACAAGCGTGATTGAATAGAAACAATAGTAATTGCATTAAGTCATTGAGACACAGCAGAGCTCCTCACCCCTAACCATGGGGTTTAAAGACTCATGCCATCAGAGGTACAATATGAAAGTGTAAAAATGTCATGAGGTAGAAAGTAAATATCTAAAAGTAGTTTTTATACTAATATAGTAACCTAGGTTTACAGAGAATGGGTAACTAGGTGCAGATAGTGCAGAAATCCACTTTCGGGGCCCACTTGGTGTGTGTTTGGGCTGAACTTCCTAGATTTCACGTGCACAGGACGTTCTTGGAGTCTAGATGCCAGTTTTGGTTCCAATTCTGGCGTTTTACGCCAAAAAAGGGTCTTTGTTGGGCGTTTTGACGCTAGTTTGGGCCATCAAATCTCAGGAAAAGTATAAACTATTATACATTGCTTGAAAGCCCAAGATGTCTACTTTCCAACGCAATTGAGAGCGTGTAAATTGGGCTTCTGTAGCTCTAGAAAATCCACTTCGAGTGCAGGGAGGTCATAATCCAACAACATCTTCAGTCCTTTCTCAGCCTCTGAATCAGATTTTTGTTCAGATCCCTTAATTTCAGCCAGAAAATACTCGAAATTATAGTAAAATACACAAACTCATAGTAAAGTCTAGAAATGTGATTTTTTCATAAAAACTAATAATATTATACTAAAAAGTAACTAAACCTATTAAAAGGTACCCTGGCTGGCGTTAAACGCCAAAAATCTTTTATCACTGGGCATTTTTCTAAATGCCCAAGATGCTGCAACTCTGGCGTTAAACGCCTAGAATGGTGCCAATTCTGGAATTTAACGCCCAGAAAGGTATCTTTACTGGCATTAAACGCCCAGAATGATACACATTCTGGCGTTTAACGCCAAAAATACCTCTAACTGGCATTTTCGAACCAGTGAGCTCTTTTTCTTTGCTTTGTGCTCTGAATCCTTCTGTAACTTTGTGAACTTCTACATTTGGACAATTAACCTTAAAGATAATTTATATCAAACTCCTATAATTTTTATTTACATAACAAGAACCTTTGCTATTGACTGGGTTGCCTCCCAACAAGCGCTTCTTTATTATCTTTAGCTGGACCTTTACTGAGCTTTAGTCTAGTCTCAATTTTGAGCATTCTTGCTCAACATTGCTTTCAAGATAATGTTTGACTCTTTGTCCATTAACAATGAACTTTTTGTCAGAGTCAACATCCTAAAGCTCTATATATCCATATGGTGACACACTTGTGATCACATATGTTCCCCTCCACCGGGATTTTAATTTCCCAGGGAATAATCTGAGCCTAGAGTTAAACAGTAGAACCTTTTATCCTGACTCAAAGACTCTGGATGACAGTTTCTTGTCATGCCACCTTTTTGCTTTCTCTTTGTAAATTTTTGTATTTTCGAAAGCATTGATTCTGAATTCCTTTAGCTCATTCAATTGGAGCAATCTTTTCTCTCCAGCTAACTTGGCATCAATGTTTAGGAATCTGGTTGTCCAGTAGGCCTTGTGTTCCAGTTCCACTGGCAGGTGACAGGCTTTTCCATACACAAGGTGGTATGGAGAGGTCCCTATAGGTGTTTTGAATGTAATTCTGTATGCCCATAGAGCATCATCCAGACTCCTTACCCAATCCTTTCTACGGGTATTCACAGTCCGTTCCAAGATTCGTTTTAGTTCTCTATTTGAGACTTCAGCCTACCTATTTGTTTGTGGATGATATGGAGTTTCTACTTTGTTGCTAATTCCATATCGGATCAGAGCAGAGTCAAGCTATTTATTGCAAAAATGAGTTTCTCCATCACTGATTAGTATTCTGGGGACACCAAATCTGCTGAAGATATGCTTCTGGAGAACTTCAGCACTGTCTTAGTATCATTAGTGGGTGTTGCAATTGCCTGCACCCATTTAGATATATAGTCTACTGCTACCAGAACATAAGTGTTTGAGTATGATGGCGGGAAAGGCCCCATGAAGTCAATACCCCATACATTAAACAACTCAATCTCTAAGATCCCTTGCTGAGGCATGGCATAACCGTGAGGTAGATTACCAGCTCTTTGGCAACTATCACAGGTATGTACAAACTCTCGGGAGTCTCTATAGAGAGTAGGCAAGTAGAAACCACATTGGAGGACTCTTGTGGCTGTCCGCTCACTTCTGAAATGTCCTCCATATTGTGATCCATGGTAATGCCATAGGATCTTCTGTGCCTCTTCTCTAGGCACACACCTATGGATTATTCCATCTGTACATCTCTTAAAGAGATATGGTTCATCCCACAAGTAGTACTATGTATCAGTAACTAACTTTTTTCTTTGCTGCCTGCTGTACTCTTTAGTTATGAATCTTACCGCTTTATAGTTTGCAATGTCTGCAAACCATGGTACGTCCTGAATGGCAAAGAGTTACTCATCTGGGAAGGTTTCAGAGATCTCAGTAGAGGGGAGGGGCACCCCTTCTACTGGTTCTATTCGGGACAGGTGATCTGCTACTTGGTTCTCTATCCCTTTTCTGTCTTTTATTTCTATATCAATCTCTTGCAGAAGCAACACCCATCTTATGAGCTTGGGATTTGAATCCTGCTTTGTGAGTAGATATTTAAGAGCAGCATGGTCAGTGTACACAATCACTTTTGATCCTACCAAATAGCATCTGAACTTGTCAATGGCATAAACCACTGCAAGCAATTCCTTTTCTGTGGTTGTGTAATTTTTCTGTGAGTCATTTAAAACACGGCTAGCATAGTAAATGATCTGCAGAAGCATGTCATGTCTCTATCCCAATACTGCACCAATGGCATGGTCACTGGTGTCACACATTAGTTCAAATTGTACTGTCCAGTCTGGTGCAGAAATGACTGGTGCTATGACTAGCTTAGCTTTCAGAGTCTCAAACGCCTGCAGACACTCTGTGTCAAAGACGAAGGGTGTATCAGCAGTTAGCAGATTGCTTAGAGGTTTTGTAATTTTTGAAAAGTCCTTTATAAACCTCCTATAAAATCTGGCATGTCCCAGGAAGCTTCTGATTGCCTTTACATTGCCAGGTGTTGGTAATTTTTTAATTATCTCTACCTTAGCTTGATTCACCTCTATTCCCTTGTTAGAAATTTTGTGCCCAAGGAAAATTTCCTTAGTCACCATAAAGTGACATTTCCCCCAGTTTAAAACCAGGTTAGTCTGTTGGCACCTTTTTAGAACAAGTGCTAGATGGTCAAGACAGGAGCTGAATGAGTCTCCAAATACTGAGAAGTCATCCATGAAGACTTCTAGAAATTTTTCTACCATATCAGAGAAAATAGAGAGCATGCATCTTTGAAAGGTTGCAGGTGCATTGCATAGGCCAAATGGCATCCTTCTGTAGGCAAATACTCCAGATGGATATGTGAATGTTATTTTCTCTTGATCCGAGGATCTACTGCAATTTGGTTATAGCCTGAATAGCCATCCAAAAAGTAGTAATAGTCATGACCTACTAGTATTTCTAGCATCAGGTCTATAAATGGTAAAGAAAAATTATCCTTTCTGGTGGCTGTATTGAGCCTTCTGTAATCAATACACATACACCACCCTGTAACTGTTCTTGTATGAACCAGTTCATTTTGTTCATTATAAACCACTGTCATGCCACCTTTCTTGGGGACTACTTGGACAGGGCTTACCCAGGGGCTATAAGAAATATGATAAATAATCTCAGCCTCTAGTAATTTAGTGACCTCTTTCTGCACCACCTCCTTCTTGGCTGCATTCAGCCGCCTTTATGGTTGAACCACTGGCTTGGCATCATCCTCCAATAGTATATTGTGCATGTATCTGGTTGGGCTAATGCCCTTAAGATCACTTATGGACTATCCAAGAGCTGTCTTGTGTGTCCTTAGCACTTGAATTAGTGCTTTCTCTTCCTGTTGCTCTAAGGTAGAGCTTATGATTACAGGAAAAGTGTTACCTTCTCCCAAAAATGCATATTTCAGGGATGGTAGTATTGGTTTCAGCTCGGTTTTAGGAGGCTTCTCCCCTTCCTAAAGAGTTTTCAGAGGTTCTTCTATTTTTTCTGGTTCCTTGAGATCGAGCTGAACATCTTTAAAGATGTCCTCTAGCTTTTTTTTTGAGACTCTCAGTCATATTGACTTCTTCTACCAGGGAGTCAATAATATCAACTCTCATGCAGTCTTTTGATGTGTCTAGATGCTGCATAGCTTTGACAGCATTCAACTTAAACTCATCCTCATTGACTCTCAGGGTCACCTCCCCTTTTTAGACATCAATGAGGGTTCGTTTAGTTGCTAGGAAAGGTTTTCCTAGAATGAGACTTGCACTCTTGTGCTCCTCCATTTCCAGCACTACAAAGTCAGTGGGAAAGGTAAATGGCCCAACCTTGACAATCATGTCCTCAATTATGCCTGATGGATATTTAATGGAGCCATCAGCAAGTTAGAGGCATATTCAGGTTGGTTTGACTTCTTCAGTCAAGCCAAGCTTTCTGATAATGGATGCAGGTATTAGGTTGATACTTGCCCCAGGATCACATAGAGCTGTCTTGGTACAAGTACCCTCTAATGTCCATGGTATCATAAAGCTTTCGGGATCTTTGAGCTTCTCTGGTAAGCTTTTCAGAATGACTGCACTGCATTCTTCAGTGAGGAAAACTTTTTCAATTTCTCTCCAATCCTTCTTATGACTTAGGAACTCTTTCATGAACTTAGCATAAGAAGGTATTTGCTCAAGTGCCTATACAAATGGAATCTTGATTTCAAGAGTCTTGAGATAGTTTGCAAAGTGGGCAAATTATTTATCTTGTTCCGGTTGGTGGAGCTTCTGAGGATAAGGCATCTTGGCTTTATATTCCTCAACCTTAGTTGCTATAGGTTTATTTCCTACAGAGTTGGTTGGAGAAGCCTTCTTAGAGTGGTTACTATCAGCACTTGCAGGTGTCTGATCCCTCATTGGCGTTTAAACGCCAGGATTGGGAGCTGGATGGGCGTTTAACGCCAAATTTTCCCTCATTTCTGGCGTTTGAATGCCAGAACTGGACATGGACTGGGCATTTAACGCCAGTTTTCCCCCTTTTCTGGCATTTGAATGCCAGAAGTGGGCATCCACTGGGCGTTCAACACCAATTCTTTACCCTTTTCAGGCGTTTGAATGCTAGAAGTATTCCTCTTTGGGCTCTTACTGTCCTCAAAGGGATTTTGGACAGTGCTTCACTCATCCTCAGTCAATTGTTCCTTTCTTGGCTTTTTTCTGCTTTGAGTTGAGGTATTTAATGACTTTCCACTCCTTAAATGAACAGCTTGGCACTATTCTGTTATCTGTTTTGATAACTGCTGTTTTGTCTGATTCAATTATTTTTCCATATTCTGGTTAGCATCTTTGGTTTCTTGTAGCATTTCTTTGAATTCTGCTAGTTGTTTTGTTAGAAAACATAATTGCTGATTGAGTTAAGCAACTTGTTCTAGAGGACTAAGTTCAATGGATACTGCCTTAGCCTCTTCTTCCATGAAGGACTCACTACTTAAGTACAGATGTTGATTTCTAGCAACTGTATCTATGAGCTCTTGACTTCTTCAATTGTTTTTCTCATGTGTATAGATCCACCAGCTGAGTGGTCTAGAGATATCTGGGCTTTTTCTGTAAGCCCATAGTAGAACATGTCTAACTGCACCCACTCGGAAAACATTTCAGAGGGGCATTTCCTTAGCATCTCTCTGTACCTCTCCCAGGCATCATAAAGAGATTCATGATCCTCTTGTTTAAAGCATTGGATGTCCAGCTTTAGCTGTGTCATCCTTTTTGGAGGGAGATATTGATTCAGGAATTTTTCTGACAACTGTTTCCATGTTTTTATGCTGGCTTTGGGTTGGTTATTTAACCACCTCTTAGCTTGGTCTTTTACAGCAAATGGAAACAGCAATAATCTGCAGATATCCTGATCCACTTCCTTATCATGTATCGTGTCAGCAATTTATAAGAACTGTGCTAGAAACTCAGTAGGTTCTTCTTGTGGAAGACTGGAATACTGGCAATTTTGCTGCACCATGACAATGAGCTGAGGATTTAGCTCAAAAGTGTTAGCTCTTATGGGGGGTATACAGATACTACTCCCATATGAAGCAGTAGTGGGGTTAGCATATGACCCGAGAGTCCTTCTGGACGGTTCATTTCCACTTAGGTCCATGATGGAGAAAGGGAAATGATGTGGACTGGAGATAGAAATATTATATTTATTTTTTAAATATTTTTTTTGAAACCCGAAAATAAAAGAAGATAAAATAAAATAAAATAAAATAAATGAAAGATTTTGGGTGAGGATTTTCGAAAAATGAAGAGAGAGAAAGTGGTTAGGGAGTTTTGAAAAAGATATGATTTTAGAAATTTTTTTTTAAAAAAAAATATGATTTGAAAAAGATATGATTTTAAAAATTTTGACCAAGTCAACCCAGGGGATTCGAAATTTTATGAGGAATTAAAAGAAAATATATTTTTTATTTTTGAATTGAATGAGGAAAAAGAAAAACAATAAAATGACACCAAACTTATAATTTTTAGATCTAAACAAAGAAAACAAACAAGAAAGCTTTGAATGTCAAGATGAACACCAAGAACAAATTTTGGAAATTTTTAGGAAAAGAAAAACACAAAGGACACCAAACTTAAAAATTTTTATACTTGGGACACTTATAATTCGAAAATGCACAAGAAAAACAAGGAAAGACACAAAACAAGAAAAACTAAAGATCAAACAAGAGACACAAAATTCGAAAATATGAAGAAAAAAAAGAGTATGTAATTGACACCAAACTTAAAACATGAAACTAAACTCAAAGAAAAATTAAAGACTCTAAACCAAAAAGACAGATTTTTCCTAATCTAAGTAACAAGATAAACAGTCAGTTGTCCAAACTCGAACAATCCCCGGCAACGGCGCCAAAAACTTGGTGCACGAAATTGTAAATCACACTTTTCACAACTCGTATAGCTAACCAACAAGTGCACTGGGTCGTCCAAGTAATACCTTACATGAGTAAAGTTCGATTCCATGGAGATTGTCGGCTTGAAGCAATCTATGGTTATCTTGTAAACCTTAGTCAGGAGATTAATAATGAAAAGACTTTTGTTTGTAAAAAGTAAAAGAACATGTAATGAATAATACTTGTTATGCAGTAATGGAGAATAGGTTGAGGTTTTGGAGATGCTCTGTCTTCTAAATATCTTCTTTCCTACTGTTGTCTTCTTCATGCATGCAAGGCTCCTTCCATGGCAAGCTGTATGTTGGTGGATCACCGTTGTCAACGGCTACCATCCATCCTCTCAGTGAAAATGGTCTAACTACAGGGTCCGTAGGGCTAATCATTTGTCGGTTCTCACTCGTGTTGGAATAGGATCTATTGATCCTTTTGCACACTGTCACTGCGCCCAACATTTGTGAGTTTGAAGCTCGTCACAGTCACCCCTTCCCAGATCCTTCTCGGAATACCATAGACAAGGTTTAGACTTTTTGGATCTCAAGAGTGCTGCCAATTAATTCTAGCTTATACCACAAAGAGTCTGGTTGCACGGATTTAAACACTCTGTTGTCAGGAGAGGCAATCAAACTCGCGAACCAGGAATCCAAGAAATACACACTCAATCTAAGGTAGAATAGAAGTGGTTGTCAGGCACGTGTTCATAAGTTGAGAATGGTGATGAGTGTCACGGATCATCACATTCATCATGTTGAAGTGCGAATGAATATCTTAGAATAGAAATAAGCGTGATCGAATAGAAAACAGAAATAATTGCATTAATCCATCGAGACACAGCACAGCTCCTCACCCCCAACCATGGGGTTTAGAGACTCATGCCGTAGAAGATACAAATTCAGATGTAAAATGTCATGAGGTACAAAATGAATCTCTAAAAGTAGTTTTTATACTAAACTAGAAACCTAGGTTTACAGAAAATGAGTAAACTAAGATAGATGGTGCAGAAATCTACTTCTGGGGCCCACTTGGTATGTGTTTGGGCTGAGCATTGAAACTTTCACGTGCATAGGCTATTCCTGGAGTTAAACGCTAGCTTTGGTGCCAGTTTGGGCGTTTAACTGCAACTTTTATGCCAGTTCTGGCGTTTAACGCCAGAAAAGGGTAAAAAACTGGCGTTTAAACGCCCGTTTGTGCTATCAAATCTCGGGCAAAGTATGGACTATTATACATTTCTGGAAAGCCCAAGATGTCTACTTTCCAACGCAATTGAAAGCGCGCCAACAAGGCTTCTGTAGCTCTGGAAAATTCATTTCGCGTGCAGGAGGGTCAGAATCCTATAGCATCTATAGTCCTTTTTCAGCCTCTGAATAAGATTTTTGTTCAGGTCCCTCAGTTTTAGCCAGAAAATACCTGAAATCATAGAAAAGCACACAAACTCATAGTAAAGTTCGGAAATGTGATTTTTGCATAAAAACTAATAAAAATATACTAAAAAGTAACTAAAGCACACTAAAAACTACATGAAAATACCACCAAAAAGCGCATAAAATATCCGCTCATCAAACACCTACTCATTCTTCCAACACACCTTGCTGATTTTGTGGAGTCCCTCATCGAGAGAAGACAGTGGGGATTCTTAAGGAGGTAACCGCGGCAGGTTAATCTATCATGGGTAGTTGAATTCTACTCCAACTTCCACTTGCTGACCCTGCAGTCTGTCTATGTTCGTCAAAAGCAAGTCCCTGTCTCCAAAGGGGCCATTCAGAGAGCATTGGATCTTCCACCTAGCCTAGAGGGGTTGGATGCCTATCAAGAGGCCTCTCTCAACCGCCAGGCATACTAGTTTGACTGGGATAGCGTCCTTGGGGTTATAGCACAACCGGGCAGCACTTAGATCTGTGGGCAACATTGGACTCGACCTAAGAGCATTGCAGCTCCAGCACTCACCTTGGAGGCTCGCGTGTGGGCACATATTATGTCCCACTATTTCTTTCCGAGAACTCACGAGTCCACCTTCACTGCAGATATGGCTGTTCTCATCTGGTGCATTCTCACCGAGCAGCCTATCAACTTACCAAGACATATCCGGCAGGCCATGGGGCACATACAGATTGCGGGTAACCTACCATTTCCTGTACTAGTTTCAGATTTTGTCTCTACAGCTGGAGTTTTCTATAGGGCTGGGGACACTAAAGCCATGGTTCCAGTGGCTGATCAATATGTCCCGAATGGGAAGTATATCAGACCCCAGTACCTCCTCATACTTCTGCCTTGCCCTCACCCATACTTCCTACACCATTTACTACTCAGATGTTCCTTCGGATCCTTCAGAGGTTAGACCGGCAAGACCGGCAGATGGAGCGACTAGAGCACCGCAACAAGCGCCGATACACCTATCTGAAAGAGCTCATTGCAAGCACTCACCCACCTCCAGAAGAGAAGGATACCCCGAACTCCACTTCCTCTACCAGCACCGGGACCCATGACGAGCCCAAGAGTGGAGGTGATGCTACCAGTCCCACCTTGCTCCTTACTGATGGCACGAAGGACCGTGCCAAGCTTTAAGTGTGGAGAGGTCAATACTTGACTTCCAGAGGTAATCTGTCTCTCTCTTAACTCTCTCTTAGCACCAATATGTTATTTTTCTTCTGTTAGATAGGACAGATTGCATGATAATAATTGCTTGCATGTATGTTCTGCTTGGTTGAAATAATAAGTTTCTTTTCAAGACCCTATTTAGAGCATTTCACTAATTCAAACTGAAAATTGTGTTAAACTTGCTTGAAGATCATAATTTGGAACATGGTTGATAGCTAAGAACACACAACCTGTGAGATTTTGAGCTTAATTATATGCTTACACTATTTAACCATGATTTTTATTCTTGTGTATTTTTTTCTCTATGATTGCAATCTATGTTTTGTTCCATTCTATATGTCCATTGTTTAGTGTATATTCATGCATACATATGATTGAGGCCATCATTTGTTATTAGCTCACTTATCCCAAATAACTTACCATTTTATCTACCTTTGTTTGCCACTTGAGCCTTTTTAACCCCCATTAGCCTTAAGGATAAAAATAATTAATTACCCCAATTGAATCTTTGGTTAGCTTGAGATAGAGATTATGTGTCAATTAAGTGTGGGAAAATGTGGAAACGTTGGTTGATGAGAATGTGTATTATTTTTATTGACAAAAGAATTAAGAATTTGGGTGCTACTCATGTAAAATTATGAAAACCATATGCACTGATTTACTATGCTTTCGTATTCCTATTCAAAAAACAAAAAGAATTAATTAGGGGATAAAAATTACCCCAATATTAAGTGCAATAAAAAGATCAATGCATATGTGAGGAAATTAAAGGAAATTGATATTAGTGGAATCTGATTTATGCATACAAGTTTACTTGCTTCTTATTGTGTGATTTGAATTAGTGGAATCTGATTTATGTTTGTCTTGCAGGACTTGTTTATTTTTAACCAAGTAGGTAGAAACATCTTAGCATGTAGTTGCATTCATTTACATAGGTTGCATTGTATGAGTCTTGCTTTCCCCCATTCACTCTTTTGGTCCCCTTGAGCTTAGCATGAGGACGTGCTAATGTTTAAGTGTGGAGAGATTGATAAACCACTATTTTATGGTTTATCTTGTGCTAAATTGAGTGGTTTTTATCAGTTCTTTGCACACTTATTCATACAAACTACATGGTTTTACAAATCATTCCTAATTTTGTCCTATGATTGAAAACATGCTTCCTAAGCCTTTAAATTGTCAATTTTTTATTCTTTTTTATCCCATTCGATACCGTGATCTGTGTGTTAAGTGTTTTCAGGCTTTATAGGGCAGGAATGGCTTAAAGGATGGAAAGGAAGCTTGCAAAAATGGAAGGAACACAAGAAACTAAGGAGCTGACCAGCGAGAATCAACGCGCATGCGTACCTGACGCGTACGCGCAACTTGGCATATTCCATAGAGAAGCGGATGCGTACCTAACGCATATGCGTGAACGCGCAGAAAACCATCCACGCGCACACGTATTTGACGCATACGCATGACATGCGCCACGTGCAAAATTTTGCAGAAAATGCTGGGGGCGATTTTGGGCTGAGTTTGGACCCAGTTTTCGGCCCAAAAATGCAGATTAGAGCCAGGGGACAGCAGGAACTCAACACACATTCACACATTCTCAGTTTTTAGTTTTAGTTTTAATTTTTGGGATCAGGGAGGGAAA
Organism: Arachis hypogaea; assembly: GCF_003086295.3. NCBI lineage: Eukaryota > Viridiplantae > Streptophyta > Magnoliopsida > Fabales > Fabaceae > Arachis > Arachis hypogaea. The sequence goes on from NC_092038.1 coordinate 61,667,065, forward strand.
TTACTACTTCCTCTAGGATTCTTCATAGATTCAGAGTTTTCCAGTTTTATGCTTTTGAGTTGGATATTGAGAAGAGTTACTACCTCCGTGAAGTTTTTATCATTCTAGTTTGTTCTCTATTCCTTTACTCTTTTTATTCCCCATTTACTTTGTTTGGAGTTATATGGATACATTCGATTTTGGAATTAATTAATGCAAGGATACTTTTCTATTTAATTTCATTATTTGTTTATTATTTTCAATTGAGTTTAATTGCCAAGTCTTCTTTCTACTCCCTTTACATGTATGCGAAAATGGCATCCATGTCAATGGAGTAGACTTTCAACTTGGCTTTGGAGTTGATTAATAGGAGACCCTTGAGTTGGAAAACTCAAGAGTTAAATAGAAATTGGAAGTTATTGGCTGGCTCTCTAGTCACTAACGCTAATCTTTCCCAAGAGAGAGGATTAGGACTTGTGAACCAGAGTTAGCTCAACTACTTGACTTTTCTTCATTCGTTGAGGGTTAACTAAGTAGAAACAACAACCTATTACTATTAATCTTGAGAAATCCAACAAGTATAAAACTTCCGATTAATCTTCTCCTGGCCAAGGCTTTTATTTCAATTACATAAAATCTCTTGTTAATTTTCACTGCTTTAATTTATAATTATTTAATTTTCCATTCCCAACTCTAAAAATGCTCGGAAAACCCATGATCAATAATTTTCGCTCTCTTAGCAACTCGTTGGGAGACGACCTGGGGATTCTACTCCTAGTATTTTATTCTTAAATTGTGACAACTCCTTTTAAATTGATACGCAGAATTTTTATCGGTTAGGAACTGTACTCACAACGTTGATTTCTGTTATAAATTCTTAATTGATAATTTTTCGCACATCAGTACGCATGCTTCATGATGCGTACGCATACCACTGAAATTTGCCCAAGACGCATATGCATTCCTTGTATGCGTACGCATTGAGGCCATGCAGTGAGTAACATATGCATCCCCATGGTTTGCATACGCGAATGCTAGTCCCCAACCCTAATCTATGCGTATGCGACCCTTTCCTATGCGTACGCATACCATCTTCTTTTCTCATTTTCTCTTTTTCTCCCTTATTTTCTCTTCCTTTTCTCATTCAACCACCATCCATCATCATCATTCACCATTTACCACCTATCACCATCTCTAATTGTTACTAGTTAGTTTCATTTTCTATTTTAGTAGATTAGGTTGTTAGTTTAGGTTATCTTTTGGTGATAAGTATTAGATTATTTATTTGATTCATTGATTGTGCTGAGATATTGCTGCTTATTATTGAATTGATGCTATCTTAGCATAATTGTTTTTATGTTCATTATTGGGTTTCTTTATTGAGGTTATAAATTATTGCTTGGTTTTGAGTTCTTCATGCTTAATATTTTTGAATACCAAGCGTATGACATGACATTCAAGCTCTCTACATCTTTTGAATTGCATGTTGTAGCTAGCCACCATGTAATTCGAATTCACTATCTATTGTTAGGCAATTGTGTGTTATCAATGCAACTTTTTTAGGTGATGCTTGTTTATGATTGACCATTATTGACATCACCTATTTCATGCATTGAGATTTGTGGAATTGTGAAATTGGACTATAAGCTTACCTAGTGCCATATTTTTTAGCTTTTCAAACTTTGTGGACCATGCTTGCTATGTGACTAATTTTCACCTCTATCTTCTTTTTCCCAAGTTCTATAGCACCCATGTCTTCCACTTCTATGTCAATTAGGTATCGCAAATAAAATTCAAAAGTGTGTCATTGATTGATGTGTAATTTTCATATTCCATTTTGTTCATTAAAGTTACCTTGCACATCAATCTATGTCAATACCTTATCCGTTTCACAATTTCTAGTTCATTGCTTGAATACTTTCATTCTTCTTTATTACTTGTTTGTTAGTTTTAACCCACAAGTTTCTTTAAAGTATTTCAAG
>NC_092038.1:61671525-61844025 GCF_003086295.3 Arachis hypogaea
GGGGAGAATTGAGTGAATTAACCCTATACACTTGAGCGACTAGGGCGGATACACATCCGGTGAGGGTTCGATTGCTCAATTACATGTTTTCACCCATGATCATCTCTTTTCTTGCAAGTTTGTAAAATCTTTTCAATAACTTAATTTAATTATGGGTTTGATTTGATTGCTATTGCTTTAGTCCTTGTTTTCATATATGTATTCTTGGAAATTTGATTTATTTTGACCAAGTAGTTGCACTAATTTAGATAGATTATTTGTAGATAAGTTGCATATAGATAGTTTACATTGAATAAGTGTTGATACCCTTTGTCTCTTTCTTGAGTTTTGCATGAGGACATGCTTGATTTAAGTGTGGAGAGGTTTGATAAACCCCAATTTTGTTGTTTATCTTGTGCTTAATTTAGGGAATTTTATCAACTTATCTCACATTTATTCAATGAAATAACATGCTTTTGTGGTTCTCCCAAATTTTGTGCTTAAGAGTGAAAACATACTTTTTAGGCCTTTAAATTTCTAATTTTAATTCACTTTAATTCCATTCGATGCCTTGATATGTTTGTTGAGTGATTTCAGGCTTATAAGGTTAGGATTGGATGGAAGAAGTGAAGAAGAAAGCATGCAAAGTGGCGAATTCATGAGGAAATGAGCATTTAGAGGATTGAAGGCCACGCACACGAGTCATCCACGCGTGCGCGTGAGAAGGACATTCATGGTCATGTGCACGCATCACCCACACATACACGTGAGGAGGAAATTTCTGAACTTTTTAGGCCCAAATCTAACTCATTTCTGAGGCTATTTCATGCAGAATTGAAGATTGGACAAAGGAGGAACAATTAGATTAGCTTAGGTCCATGCTTTAGGTAGTTTTCTAGAGAGAGAAGCTCCTCTTCTCTCTAGAATTAGGGCAGAATTAGGTTAATTCCTCTTAGATCTAGGTTTAATTTCTTGTTTTCATCTTGTTTTCTTTACAATTTCTTTTTCTAGTACTTTAATTCTCCTAGTCTCTCTTGCTATTTCCTTTATTTTGCCTTTTTTTATGTTGATGAACTCTTATTGGATTTGGACTTTCATTTAATGCAATTTATGTTTTATGTTCCTTTATTGTTTAATTGAGTTGTTATTCTTACTTTTCTTGCATTGGGTAGTAGTAGATTTTATTATTCTTGCAATTTTATGATGCTTTTCTTTTATGCCTTCCAAGTGTTTGATAAAATTCTTGGTTGGATGTTAGAGTAGCTTTTTGAGCATTCTTGGCTTGGAAAGAGAAATTAGGCAATCTTGAGTCATTAATACCCAACTTATGTTGGTGATCTAGGGTGTTAGTTAATAATGTTTCCATTAACTCTATTCTCTTGCTACTTCAATTAGTGAGTTGATTAGGACTTTTGGATTGAGATTAACTAGTCTTAGTTGCCTTTCTCCCTATGTTGAAGATAACATTATATCTTCTTCCTATATTGGAGATGACTTAATAGGATTAGCTCTTGTTAATCATTGTATGATAATTAATGATTAGAATAAAAAGCCTATAGTCTCAATCCTTGCCATGAATGTCTCTCTTTATTACTTGCTTTTGTTAGTTGCTTGCTTTACTTTTGTTGCCTTTTTAATTTCTTGTTTTATCAACCCAAGCCCCCTTGAACCTCATAACCAATAATTGGGCACATGATTGTGATTCCTAGGAAGAATGACCTGGGACTAATACTCTTGGTTATATTTATTGTGTTGGATTTGTGACAACTAAAATTAAACTTTGATTGAGCATCACTTGTCGGTTTGGAACTATACTTGCAACGAAGTTATTTCGTCTAACCGAGAAGAAATTCTAAGCCGACGGTTTTGCTCTTTCAGTTAGCTACCAGACTTATCGGGTTTGGCTTTATAACTGATAGATGGGACTCGTCGGTCATAGGTCAAACATGCATCATGTGCATTTGTGAGATTTTCTTGAGTATGCTTTATTTTGGCTTGCCTAAATGCTTATACATTCTTAACTGCTATATGCTTTAACTGTCGTATCTGTACTTCTATTTGTGTTTTTATTGTATGAATTATATGTGTTTGCAAATGAGACATCCCTCGTATGGCGGAAGAGTGACGAAGGTTAATCCACCGAAGTTTTGGAGGGTTGGAAGGAGAGTGAAATTGAGATGTTAAGTTATATTTGAACTAGAACCTAAGTACCCTAGGTATCTGACGAGCGGATAATTTATACGCTTTTTGGCATTATTTTTAGGTAGTTTTTAGTAAGTTCAAGCTACTTTTAGGGATGTTTTCTTTAGTTTTTATGTTAAATTCACATTTCTGGACTTTACTATGAGTTTGTGTGTTTTTCTGTGATTTCAGGTAATTTCTGGCTGAAATTGAGGGACTTGAGCAAAACTCTGAAAAAAGGCTGACAAATCCCTGCACTCAAAATGGATTATCTGGAGCTACAGAACTCCAAATGGCGCGCTCTCAACGGCGTTGGAAAGTAGACATCTAGAGCTTTCCAGCAATATATAATAGTTCATACTTTATTCGGGAATTGACGACGTAACTTGGCATTAAACGCCAAGTACATGCTGCTGTCTGGAGTTAAACGCCAGAAACACGTCATGATCCGGAGTTGAACGCCAAAAACACGTTATAACTTGGCGTTCAACTCCAAGAAAAGCCTCAGCTCGTGGATAGATCAAGCTCAGCCCAAACATACACCAAGTGGGCCCCGGAAGTGGATTTATGCATCAATTACTTACTCATGTAAACCCTAGTAGCTAGTTTAGTATAAATAAGACTTTTTACTAGTGTATTAGTCATCTTTTGACCATTCAGTCTTTTGATCACCTTCATGGGGCTGGCCATTCGGCCATGCCTGAACCTTTCACTTATGTATTTTCAACGGTGGAGTTTCTACACACCATAGATTAAGGGTGTGGAGCTCTGCTGTACCTCAAGTTTCAATACAATTATTATTACTTTCTATTCAATTCTCTTCTATCCTTATTCCAAGATATACGTTACACTTAACTTTGATGAATGTGATGATCCGTGACACTCATAATCATTCTCACCTATGAACGCGCGTGACTGACAACCACTTCCGTTCTACTTTAGGCCGGGCGCATATCTCTTAGATTCCCCAACAGAATCTTCGTGGTATAAGCTAGATAGATGGCGGCATTCATGAGGATCCGGAAAGTCTAAACCTTGTCTATGGTATTCCGAGTAGGATTCTGGGATTGAATGACTGTGACGAGCTTCAAACTCCTGAAGGCTGGGCGTGATGACAAGCGCAAAAGAATCAAGGGATTCTATTCCAACCTGATTGAGAACCGACAGATGATTAGCCGTGCTGTGACAGAGCATAGGAACGTTTTCACTGAGAGGATGGGATGTAGCCATTGACAACGGTGATGCCCTACATACAGCTTGCCATGAAAAGGAGTAGGAAGGATTGGATGAATGTAATAAGAAAATAGAGATACGAGAGGAGCACAGCATCTTCACACACTTATCTGAAATTCCCACTATTGATTTACATAAGTATTTCTATCCTTTTTATTTTCTATTTATTATTGATTTTCGAACTCACCACAAACCAATTTAATCTGCCTAACTGAGATTTACATGGTGACCATAGCTTGCTTCATACCAACAATCTCTGTGGGATCGACCCTTACTCACGTAAGGTTTATTACTTGGATGACCCAATACACTTGCTGGTTAAGTTGAACGTAGTTGTGATCACATATGCCAAAGAGCCATTAAATAAATCTCATGCAAATTCAAAGAGGGCAATCACAATTTCGTCCACCAAGTTTTTGGCGCCGTTGCCGGGGATTGTTCGAGTATGGACAACTGACGGTTCATCTTGTTGCTCAGATTAGGTAATTTTCTTTTCAAAAATTTTTTCGAAAATCTTTTTCAAAATTTTTCTTTTCTTTTTCATTTTTCCAAACTTTATTTTCGAAAAAATTAATAAAATCATAAAAATAAAAAATATTTTGTGTTCCTGTTTGAGTCTTGAGTCAATTTTTAAGTTTGGTGTCAATTGCATGCTTTAAAAAATTTTCTTGCATTTTTCGAAATTCCATGCATTCATAGTGTTCTTCATGATCTTCAAGTTGTTCTTGACAAGTCTTCTTGTTTGATCTTGATGATTTCTTGTTTTGTGTTGTTTGTTGTTTTTCATATGCATTTTTTGTTTGTTAGAGTCCATGCATTAAAGATTTCTAAGTTTGGTGTCTTGCATGTTTTCTTTGCATCAAAAATTTTTCAAAATTACGTTCTTGATGTTCATCATGATCTTCAAAGTATTCTTGGTGTTCATCTTGACATTCATAGTGTTCTTGCATGCATCTTGTGTTTTGATCCAAAATTTTCATGTTTTGGGTCATTTTTGTGTTTTTCTCTGTCATCATAAAAAAATTCAAAAATAAAAAATATCTTTTCCTTTTTTATCTCCTAATTTTCAAAAATTTGAGTTGACTTAGTCAAAAATTTTAAAAATTAGTTGTCTCTTACAAGTCAAGTCAAATTTTCAATTTTAAAAATCTTATCTTTTCAAAACTTTTTCAAAAATTAAATCTTTTCCTTTTTTCTTATTAATTTTCGAAATTTTTTTTATAATATTTTTCAAAATCTTTTTCTTATCTTTTACATCATATTTTCGAAAATTAGCTAACAAGAAATGTGATTGATTCAAAAATTTGAAGTTTGTTACTTTTTTGTTAAGAAAGGTTCAATCTTTAAATTCTAGGATTTTATCTTTTAGTTTCTTGTTAGTCAAGTAATTAATTTTAATTTTAAAATCAAATCTTTTTCAAAATATCTTTTTTATCTTTTTAATCATATCTTTTTATCTTATCTTTTATATCATATCTTTTTCAAAATTTTATCTTTTTCAAAAAATTTGATTTCAAAATATCTTATCTAACTTCTTATCTTCTTATCTTTTCAAATTTGATTTTAATATCTTTTTCAACTAACTATTTAACTTTTTGTTTGTTTCTTATCTTTTTCAAAACCAACTAACTACCTATCCCTCTCTAATTTTCGAAAATATCTCATCTCTTTTTCAAAAATTCTTTTTAATTGTTTTAAATTTTAATTTTAATTATATATTACCTTTAATTTTCGAAAATCACTAACCACTTTTTCAAAATTATTTTCGAAAATTTTCTATCTCTCCTCTTCTTCTATTTATTTATTTATTTACTAACACTTCTCTTCACTTCTCTTCATCTCAAATCACCACCTCTATCCTTACCCATTCTTCTTCACTCTTCTTCCCTTTCTTCTACTAACATAAAGGAATCTCTATACTGTGACATAGAGGATTTCTCTTTCTTTTCTTGTTCTCTTCTTCCCTATATGAGCAGGAACAAGGAAAAAGACAAAAGCTTCCACCTCTGAGTCATGGGAGATGGAAAGACTCATCTAAAGGGTTTATAGCTCAGTGGTAGAACATTTGACTGCAAATCAAGAGATCCCTGAGATACCTCAGTGGATAAATGGTCCTCCACACAATTATTGGGAGCAACTAAGGATATGAGCACCAAAATCACTAGGGATCATGCAACAGAAGCAAGGAAGAGACATATAGGAGCTCAAAAAGCACCATTGGTCCTTCAAAAAGGCACCACCCTCACTAAGGTGGACTCATTCCTTGTTCTTATATTTTTCTGTTTTTTGATTTTTATGTTACATGTTTATCTATGTTTTGTGTCTCTACTTCATGATGATTAGTAGTTAGTAACTATGTCTTAAGGTTATGAATAATTCCATTAATCCTTCACCTCTCTTAAATGAAAAATGTTTTAATTCAAAAGAACAAGAAGTACATGAATTTTGAATTTATCCTTAAATTTAGTTTAATTATATTGATGTGGTGACAATACTTTTTGTTTTCTGAATGAATGCTTGAACAGTGCATAATTTTTATCTTATTGTTTATGAATGTTAAAATTGTTGGTTCTTGAAAGAATGATGAACAAAGAAAAATGTTATTGATAATCTGAAAAATCATAAAATTGATTCTTGAAGCAAGAAAAAGCAGTGGAAAACAAAAGCTTATGAAAAAAAAAGAAGTGGCAAAAAAAATAGAAAGAAAAAGAAAAAGCAAGCAGAAAAAGCCAATAGCCCTTAAAACCAAAAGGCAAGGGTAAAAAGGATCCAAGGCTTTGAGCATCAATGGATAGGAGGGCCCAAGGAAATAAAATCCAGGCCTAAGCGGCTAAATCAAGTTGTCCCTAACCATGTGCTTGTGTCATGAAGGTCCAAGTGAAAAGCTTGAGACTGAGTGGTTAAAGTCGTGATCCAAAGCAAAAAAGAGTGTGCTTAAGAGCTCTGGACACCTCTAACTGGGGACTCTAGCAAAGCTGAGTCACAATCTGAAAAGGTTCACCCAGTCATGTGTCTGTGGCATTTATGTATCCGGTGGTAATACTGGAAAACAAAATGCTTAGGGCCACGGCCAAAACTCATAAAAGTAGCTGTGTTCAAGAATCAACATACTTAACTAGGAGAATCAATAACACTATCCGAAATTCTAAGTTCCTAGAGAAGCCAATCATTCTAAACATCAAAGGAAAAAGTGAGATGCCAAAACTGTTCAGAAGCAAAAATCTACAAGTCCCGCTCATCTAATTAGAATTAATATTCATTGATATTTTGGGATTTATAGTATATTATCTTCTTTTTATCCTAGTTGATTTTCAGTTGCTTGGGGACAAGCAATAATTTAAGTTTGGTGTTGTGATGAGCGGATAATTTATACGCTTTTTGGCATTATTTTTAGGTAGTTTTTAGTAAGTTCAAGCTACTTTTAGGGATGTTTTCATTAGTTTTTATGTTAAATTCACATTTCTGGACTTTACTATGAGTTTGTGTGTTTTTCTATGATTTCAGGTAATTTTTGGCTGAAATTGAGGGACTTGAGCAAAACTCTGAAAAAAGGCTGACAAAAGGATTGCTGATGCTGTTGGAATCTGACCTCCCTGCACTCGAAATGGATTTTCTGGAGCTACAGAACTCCAAATGGCGCGCTCTCAACGGCGTTGGAAAGTAGACATCCAGAGCTTTCCAGCCATATATAATAGTCCATACTTTATTCGGGAATTGACGACATAACTTGGCGTTAAACGCCAAGTACATGCTGCTGTCTGGAGTTAAACGCCAGAAACAAGTCATGATCCGGAGTTGAACGCCCAAAACACGTTATAACTTGGCGTTCAACTCCAAGAAAAGTCTCAGCTCGTGGATAGATCAAGCTCAGCCCAAACATACACCAAGTGGGCCCCGGAAGTGGATTTATGCATCAATTACTTACTCATGTAAACCCTAGTAGCTAGTTTAGTATAAATAAGACTTTTTACTAGTGTATTAGTCATCTTTTGACCATTCGGTCTTTTGATCACCTTCATGGGGGCTGGCCATTCGGCCATGCCTGAACCTTTCACTTATGTATTTTCAACGGTGGAGTTTCTAGACACCATAGATTAAGGGTGTGGAGCTCTGCTGTACCTCAAGTTTCAATACAATTATTATTACTTTCTATTCAATTCTCTTCTATCCTTATTCCAAGATATACGTTACACTTAACTTTGATGAATGTGATGATCCGTGACACTCATCATCATTCTCACCTATGAACGCGCGTGACTGACAACCACTTCCGTTCTATTCTAGGCCAGGTGCATATCTCTTAGATTCCCCAACAGAATCTTCGTGGTATAAGCTAGATAGATGGCGGCATTCATGAGGATCCAGAAAGTCTAAACCTTGTCTATGGTATTCCGAGTAGGATTCTGGGATTGAATGACTGTGACGAGCTTCAAACTCCTGAAGGCTGGGCGTGATGACAAGCGCAAAAGAATCAAGGGATTCTATTCCAACCTGATTGAGAACCGACAGATGATTAGCCGTGCTGTGACAGAGCATAGGAACGTTTTCACTGAGAGGATGGGATGTAGCCATTGACAAAGGTGATGCCCTACATATAGCTTGCCATGAAAAGGAGTAGGAAGGATTGGATGAATGTAATAAGAAAATAGAGATACGAGAGGGGCACAGCATCTTCACACACTTATCTGAAATTCCCACTATTGATTTACATAAGTATTTCTATCCTTTTTATTTTCTATTTATTATTGATTTTTGAACTCACCATAAACCAATTTAATCTGCCTAACTAAGATTTACAAGGTGACCATAGCTTGCTTCATACCAACAATCTCTGTGGGATCGACCCTTACTCACGTAAGGTTTATTACTTGGATGACCCAGTACACTTGCTGGTTAAGTTGAACGTATTTGTGATCACATATGCCAAAGAGCCATTAAATAAATCTCATGAAAGTACAAAGAGGGCAATCACAATTTCGTCCACCAGTATCTTACCTTGTTTCTGGTTTAACTCATAACTTTAAGTTTTAAATACGAGTATCGAAGTTCTAAGATCACCTCTAACTTTTTTGGAATCTTATATCTTATGTATGTGGGCACCATTACCATGCTGAAAACCTCCAGTTCTTATTCCATACATATGTTGCTGTTTTTCATATGCAGGTCAAGAGGCACCACACTGAGCATTCTAGAGACCTTCTAGAAGTAAAGAACTTTATTTTAGGTTTAACATTATGTTCTTCTTGTATATATATTTACATAGTTATTCTCCGCTCCTTATATTTTGTACTTTGTCTCTCCTAGAGGTTGACTTGGAGAAACAACATTTTATTTTATAGTTTGGGATTGTATTTTGAGTTATGTATATATATACATATGTAAGTATACTCTGGCCAGTTTTAGTTTTGTAGGTCGAATCAAAGCTTGTTATCTGTATTATGGAATTCTAATCCACATGTATATGTTTTAAACCTTCCTTTTGAACTTGCTTATCCATCTATGCGTAACTTTCGTGTGTGATGCAATTTCTATTTCGTTTTTGATTAAATTCTCTTTCAAGACTCTATTTACAACTTTCTTCAATTATATTATATTAGTATTTTTGTTTTTAAAGGTCGTAGCACCTCACCGCCTCTGATTTACGTCCTAGGTGTAAAGCTCTGTGTAGTAGAGTGTTATAAAAATCATTGGGTAGTTAAAGAAATTAGATACAATAACATCTTTAACTGAAAAAATATTGAAAAAAAGATAATTTCAATTCGTTGTACATAGATTATTTTTATTTATTCATCTTATTTATTTAAGCTTTGTTTTTAGATTTAAAAACTCTCTGAATTAAGAGGTTTATTTATTTTTTATATTTAAATCGAACTTAAATTTGTTTTTTAAATTCAAATTATACTCAAATTAAAGGTTAATAAGTTAATGAAATTTAAATATAAAATATCTTTTGCAACCATAACAAATTGTAATTCTAATATCTATTTTTTTCAAAAAATAATTAATTAATTAATTAATTAATGTTTTAAAGTTTTAAAATGTAAAATAAAATAAAATTTAATATCAACACATGATTGTGAAACAATTAAGTAACTATGATATTTCAACAGATTATTTTTGATATAATAAAATTTAAATTTTAAATTCTACCTATATTTTTGTAAAATTTAAAAAGATCTACCTATGTTTTTACAATTATCTTCAAGTGTTTAAGTTGTGGTTATCTCCTTCAAAAGATTTTTTTTTATTATTTTAAAGTTAATTTCTAATGTTATTAAAAAAATATTACTGAGTTAAAATAAAATATGAGAAGGATGTCTTTTATAACATAGTATTTTGTACAGAATTTATTGTTTGAATTTTTCAATAAGATTGCAGACAATGGTGAATCTGAAATGTTAAAAAATCCTATTACACAAACCAAACGACTATTCTCGGAGTCCAAAGATTTGGGGACAGAAGGAAATATTTCAACTTACAGAATAATCAAGATTGAGAATAAAAATTGAGAATTTAAATGCGCATATTCTAGAATCACCTTTTTAAGTCTATTAATGCTAAACATATATTTGTTTTGGCGAAAACAGTAAACACCATAAAATTAATGAATAATTAACTAATAAATTTAATTTTAGTAAAAGAAATTAGGAATGTTAATTTTATAGTTTTATAAGATAGAGCTAATTAAAATAAGAATTTTGACGGTAATTTCAAAGAATTTGGCCTAAGATTAGGCCTGTTTGCCGAATAGGTCAGACCGATCGAACTGGGCCCAAAATGTACCCACGCACCCAACCCATACCTCACCAACTTAATGAGAACAGCTCATTCTCTCCCATTCCTCATGAAACACGCTGAAGAACTCAGCAAGAGGAGGAAGAACACCCAACCATATCTTCTATTCAATCCTCCATAACTTATCGCTCTGAGCTCCGATCGCTGCACTGTTTGTGGCTACGCATTTGCGATGTCGAGCTCTACAAAGGCCAGTACACAATTTGGTAAGGAACTTCCATTTCCATTCTCAGCCTCTCTTTCCCCAAATTTTGAAAATGTGATAGAGTGGTGTTGAGATTTTGGTTCTTTGATGTTATAGGGTCCGATTAGCTTGAGAAAATCATTCACTCTTGCTTCTTTAGTTCTTGGGTAAGGTGAGAATTCTAGAAATCTAGCTAATTCATTAATTTTATGTGTTCGGTTTTGAATTTTGGGTATGTATATGTAATTATGTGTATTAGGTGTGTAAATATATAAATTGGAAGCTTGGTTTGGGTATTGGTAGCGGACATTTGGAGTTGAGGGCTTGCAATTTCTCCTATGTGGGTTTTCTTGGGTTATACGAGGAAATCATCCAAGGTATGGTTTAGGTTTCTGGTATTTAATATATAATGTCTTGTGAAAACTTAAGCTAAATGACTATAAGATAGGAATGAACACATGAATGTGTAAATTGCTTAGTGCCTTAATGATAATTGTGAACCAAGTTGAGCATGGGATTGTTGTTTAATATTGGGAATGGAAATTGAAAGTAAAATGATGATTTAATGATGGTTGACAAATTGAGAATAATGAATATGTATAGATCATTGATTGTTGATGGTCTTGTTGATATAATTGTGAAGTTATGTATGAGAAGCGTATGATGGATGATGGAAGGGTGTAGAGCTATGTTGTTGTGATATTACATATGTTGGAACTGATTTTGAGTGTAGGAATATTGATATTGAATAGTGAATTAATGAAAATAAAGGTTTTGAGGATTTTTGTGTAAAATTAAATTCTGGCCGAACTTCGGTGAGTCATAACTCGGCTTCTGAACTCCCAAATTATTTCAAACTTATTTCATATAAAAACTGAGTTTGTGAAATTTACACCATTCAAAGAACGGATGAAAAATGTTTTAAAACGATAAAGTTTTGCACACCGGAAGTTCGGTACGTAAAGCTGAAATTCTGCAGACTTAGACATTTTTGATTGATCTGCACTGTATGCGTATGCGAACCCCTCCATACGCGAATGGTCATCTCTCTCTAGAATCTTCATATGCGGATGGTTGATTCTGTCCAGCGTACATCTGTATGCAGACGAGGCAATTCGTACGCATGATGGGCCAAAAGCACTCCCACGCGTACGCGTGACCCCTGTTTCAGCAAACACGAATTTTGTGTTTTAAAGCTTAATTTCAAACCTCTAAACCTTTATTTTCATTCCTTTGGCCCTAGATCTTGTTAGTAAGCCTAGTAATAGGATGAAATTAGGAAATTGTGGTAACTTGGAGGCTGAAACATGGTTGGAAGATTGATGAATTATATATAGAAATGTAAATACTTAGACTGTATGTGGTGCCATGGCTTTAATGATTAATTGTGAAATGACTATGAGGCTTATACACTTAATTTTATCTGAGATACGAGTTTTCTTGGGTAAAGTACCGTGACTTGCCACCACGTGTTCCAGATTGATACTCGATACTTTGTTGGGGCACTTATAAATTTCTAAGATGGTTCCCCTATTGAGAAATTATATATAAATGAGAAAAAGCTATGCATAGACTCTTGGGGATACGCATCGGGGGACAGTCCAGGGTTTAGCAGCCAAACTTGTTGGGTTGGCTTTATAACCAACATATGAGACTCATCAGCCATAGGACAGGCATACATCATGTGCATATTGTTTGAATTACTTGCTTGTGCATTAATTGTGAATGCTTAATTGATTATAATATGCTAATTGTTATACTTGCTATCTGTATTACATGTATTTTACTTGTGTTTGCCATTGTCTACTTGTTTGACTGTGCATATTCACTGGAGATGGAGGAACAGAGGAGAGGTGGAGAGTGTAACACCCTAATTAGCCTAAGCCTTACCTCGCGTCATAAAGCAAAGGTTAATCAAAGGTTACGACAGTTCTAAGCTCATACATATAATATATATAGAAGAAATAATATAATCTAAAAGCCCGATGGAGGATATAGCTCAAAAATAAGAGTTAAAAGGCGCAAAACATACGAATGAAACTACTAACTTAATGCACAAGAAACATATATAGTATAAAAAAAGGTAAGGGTATAATATTATAAGAACCTAGCCATGGCTCGCAGAGTTTAAGCTGGCTAGTCATATGTACAGACAAAACAGAATCTGAAGTTTAAAATGGCTTATACAAGTTTTTCTCTCTCAATACAAGCATCTAGGTAAAAGCAAAATACAAAAGTGAGAGATATATTAACAAAATAATCAAAAGGACTCCAAAAAGTATCATGATCCTCCACTTCTGTCACCATCAGAGCAACTCACCGAGGTGGATTGCGACCTGCATCTGAAAAATAACAACAGAATATGGTATGAGAACCGGAGGTTCTCATTATGATAACAGTGCCCAGTGATGTAAGATACAAGACCTGGGGACGCCAAAGGCAATCCTAGAACTTCATATCCATCATAAGATTCATCTTAAAGCATAACTAAAACATTAAATCATATATAAAACCATAATACAATAAATGGGTAAACTAACCTAAAGGATTTTCTAATCTAACAGAATTACCGCTGTCCCACAGCCTTCACTAACCTGTCCTCTATGCGATCCCATCGCCACCACCTTCCGAACCTCTTCAATCCCAGAAGAAAGCACAATTATATACAATACAAGTAAAGCACAAGTAGAAGCATATAAGGAAAGTAATTCAATTAAGCAATTAGGCATGTTATTCAATTAGACATACAATTTCAAGTTGGCAAAGCAAACAAACGGGCAGAAAATGCACATGATGAATGCCTGTCCTACTGGCTGTGATATCACATTGTCAGTTTAACTGCCAACCCGGCACATCTCCATGGAGATGTCGCCCTTCGGAATCATCATTTGGGAACCCCCGAGATATGGTGCTCGGATCACCGTCCAGGATTTTGTGCCTGCACACTCTATTGATCCGAAGGGATGCGAGTGGGATACTCTTGCCTCAAACCTTACATCTCAACGTAAGCGGAATTAACCACCATCCTTACACCGCCGCCGCTACCTCAACAAGCAGGATTAACCACCGTCCCAGCCGGGCGCATAGCGTCTCAACAATCTTAGTATAAAAAAATGATACATCAGTGGTTTTCAGAAAATATTTTTCGTATATCATGAATCCATCATCCCATTCCGAGTCCTCGACTCATCTCAACCACTCTCAATTCGATATTTTCATTCCGAATGCATTAGTTGTCACTTTCTCAATTCATACATCTTTCGTCCTTTGCAATCCACCAAATCCACCCTCATTACACCAGAAACCTAGCCTCTTGATGCCAGGGCATCTAGGCCAGTTTCACTGACCTTTTCTTTACTGTTTTAGGTTAGTTTCATACATTTTCTTAGTGAATAAGGAAAGTTTTGGATGAAAATATACTTACATCTTGATTCAAGCAACTATTGTGAATTTCATATGATTTCATGAGGATTTTGCTAGAATTGCATGATAAATTGTTGATGCATAATCTCATGACTTTGGCTAGAGCTTTGATGCACTTTATTTGCTTGATTTCAGGGCAAAGGAAGCAAGGAAGAACCACGTTAGTACTCACGTTAATCTAGTTAATGTGAACATTAATGTGGAATGGTAAATAGCTTGCAACGTTAATGAGAAAAGTGATCACCAATTATGCATGCGAAGCCATCAATAGCTCACGTTACTTGCCACGTTAACTAAGTTAACGTGGTAGTTAACGTGGAGACAAAAGAGAACTCCAACGTTAGGGGAGAACGTGAACACCAATAACGTTTTGCTCCAATGTTAGTGGTAAAAGTGAACACCACTAACGTTTCAAAACTTGGCAATGAGCCACGTTAAGAGTCACGTTAACTTAGTTAACGTGAACTCTAACGTGGAAGAGAAGAACAATGCCAATGTTAGAGACACTCACCTTTGTCACTATCGTTGGATCAACTAGCATTCCCTACGTTAGTGGTCACGTTAAGACCACTAACGTGAGAGTTAACGTGGAGTTGAGGATTGATGAGCCAACATTAGTGACACTCAGTTTTGTCACTAACGTTGGAAGATGGCATTCTCTACTACATTAAGAGTCACGTTAACTTAGTTAACGTTAGCTCTAACGTGGAGAGTAGGGGTATTTGGAGCGTTAGTGACAAAGGTAAGTGTCACTAATGCTCTCGAAGGTGAAGCATACCCACGTTAAGAGCCACGTTAGTTACACTAACGTGAACTCTAACGTAGGGACAAAAGGCATATAGCAACGTTATTGGGAAAGGTGAGTCCCAATAACGCTTGCGAAAGGGGTATAAGCCAATGTTACTGGGAAAAGTGAGTCCCAATAACATTACCAAAGATTTATAAGGCAACGTTAGTGGTCACGTTAGTGCCACTAACGTTGGAGTTAACGTGAGGTATTTGAGGGTGGAACGTTAGTGGAAAATATGATTGCCACTAACGTTCTCAAACCCACAATGTCACTTAACGTTAATCTCACTAACGCCCATGCCTAATTCATACTTCTCTACAAGCTGGGCCCACTAAAGATTAGAACTGCTTCAACTCAAGATCCAGAGCCCACATCCAAGACTTGAAGAACTCACTAGAAGATCAAGAGGAGTAGTACATATAGGAGTAGTTTTGAACTATAGAGAAGCTTGGCACTTTGGAGAACTACCTCTATATATTTACTTTTCTGCACTTTTAGCATGGATTCTTCTTTTCTACCATTTTTTGATTTCTAGAGCTATGAACAACTAAACCCCTTTCATTGGGTTAGGGAGCTCAGTTGTAATTTGATGGATCAATTATAGTTTTCATTCTTCTTCTTCTTTCTTTTCTCTTGATCTTACTAGAAAGCATTCGATCGTCATCTAATTGGATTGTTATCTTGGGAAAGAAACTCTCCATAATTGGATCTCCTCTAAGCCTTGGAGAAGGGATGAGGAGATCATGCTAGAAATGCTTTCTCACGTTGGACCAAATTGGGGTTTGGGCAGATATAGTGATTTGTAATCCTCCCATTTCTGATCTTACCCATTCTCTTTACTTTCTATCATTTATTTTCATGCTCATTGCCTCAAATCCCCATTTAAGATTCTGCACTTTATTTTTTGCTATTTACTTTCCTGCCATTTAATTTTCTGCAATTCTCAACTACATCCTATTTAGCTCAACTAGCATAATCTTCCAATTAAAATTGCTTGACCAATCAATCCTTGTGGGATTCGACCTCACTCTATTGTGAGTTTTTACTTGATGACAATTCGGTATACTTGCCGAAGGGAAATTTGTTGAGAGACAAGTTTTCATGCATCAAGTTTATGGCACCGTTGCCGGGGATTGATTTTGAATCAACAATGATTAAGTTGGAAGATCACTAGATTGAGCATTTTTCTTTTTCTTTATTTGTTATTTGATTTGGTCGATTACCTTCAGTTTGTTTAGTTTATTCCTCATCCCCTTCACCCTCTTTGTTTTTCTTTCTTTTTTTTGTTAATTACAATTCTGCTCACTAACCCACTAACTGTTTGATAATTTGCATCACTCACACTAACAATTACTCTAACAAGGATAGTCTCTTTATTTTATCTCTTGCTGTGTGTTTTGTTAGTTGTATGATAGGGAGAAGAGAGGGAGCTTCAACTTCCTTCGATTCAGAACCTGAAAGGACCCTCTAGAGACTAAGGAGGGAAGCAAGAGAGAAAGGAATTGTTGGTACTGATGAAGAGGAAGAGTACTTTGAACCCAACATGGAAGAAAATTTGGAAAACAATTATGAAGGAGAAACTCACAACCATGCTAGAGAAGGCCATGCAAACCGTGCTGGGCACGAAAGGAGATTTCTAGGCTCCTACATCAATCCAAATCCAGGAAACTGTGGAAGTAGTATTCAGAAGCCCACCATACATGCCAACAACTTTGAACTAAAACCCCAGCTCATCACCCTTGTTCAGAATAATTCTTCATTTGGAGGAAGTGCTCAAGAAGACCCCAATCAACACCTAACCACCTTCCTGAGAATTTGTGACACTGTGAAGTCTAATGGAGTCCACCCGGATGTCTATAGGCTGCTCTTGTTCCCTTTTTCACTCAGGGACAAGGCATCCCAATGGCTTGAATCCTTCCCAAAGGAGAGCTTAACAAATTGGGAAGATGTGGTGAACAAATTTTTGGCAAGATTCTACCCTCCTCAAAAAATCAATAGGCTGAGAGCTGAGGTGCAGACTTTCAGGCAGCAAGATGGTGAGACTCTCTATGAAGCATGGGAGAGATTCAAGGACTTAACAAGAAGATGCCCACCAGATATGTTCAATGAATGGGTTCAACTTCACATTTTCTATGAAGGTTTTTCCTTTGAGTCAAAGAAGGCCGTAGATCATTCATCAGGAGGCTCTCTAAACAAGAAGAAAACCATTGAAGAAGCCATAGATGTCATTGAAACAGTTGCTGAGAATGACTACTTCTATGCCTCCGAAAGAAGTAACACTAGAGGAGTAATGGAGCTGAACCACATGGATGCATTGCTAGTTCAAAATAAGATGATCACCAAACAGCTAGCAGATCTTACTAAGAAGGTGGAGGAAAACCAAGTTGCAGCAGCCATCACTTCATCAGCAGCTCAAGAAGGAGTGAATATAGGAGAAGAAGGTGACTGGGAGCAAGCCAACTATGTTGGAAACTCACCTAGACAAATCCATGATCCATACTCCAAAACTTACAACTTTGGATGGAGAAATCACCCCAACTTTGGGTGGGGAAATCAACAAGACCAAGGTCAAGATCAGAGACACCACAACCTCAATTCCAACAACAATGTAACTCACCAACACACCTCACAAAGATCCTATCAACACCCACCTAACCAACCTTCTCAACCACCTAATCTCAACCCACCATCACTAACAGACGATAGGCTCTCAAAATTGAGGCTCTACTTGAAGATCTATGCAAGAAAATTCAAGATAGTAAAGCTTTCTGGGAAGAAGTGCAATCCAACATGCAGAATCAAGATGCTGCCATCAAGAAACTGGAAACACAGATTTAATTCTTATTAACTCAGTGCCAAGGGAGGAATGTCAAGCCATCACCCTTAGAAGTGGGAAGGAATTGAAGGAGACCCACAAGAAACCACCAGAGAAGAAATTGGATGAAGAAAACAAGGGACATAAGAAAGCTCGAACCTCTACCCCTAAGTCACATCAAGAAGGAGAAGCGCTCAAACCATGCCTCTCAAAAGCTCCATACCCCCAGCAGCTGCAATTAAAGAAGAGGGGAGAGGATAACCAATTCTCAAGATTCTTGGAAATCTTCAAGAAACTACAAATAAACATACCCTTTGCTGAATCAATAGAGCAAATGCCACTCTACACCAAGTTCTTGAAGGAATTGATGACCAAGAAGAGAAGCTGGAAGAACAATGAGACCGTGGTACTCACCAAAGAATGTAGTGCCATCATCCAACACAAATTGCCCCAGAAATTGAAGGATCCTGGGAGTTTCCAAATCCCTTGTATCATCGAGGAAATCACAGTGGAAAAGGCTCTATGTGATCTAGGAGCCAGCATAAATCTAATGTCTTTAGCAATGATGAAAAAAATGAATATTGAGGAGGCCAAACCAGCAAGAATGGCCCTGCAACTAGTAGACAGATCATTCAAGTTTCCTCATGGGATAGTAGAAGACTTGTTGGTGTAGGTGGGAGACTTCATCTTTCCAGCAGATTTCGTAGTATTAGACATGGAGGAAGGAGCTAATACTTCCATCATTCTGGGAAGGCCATTCTTGGCCACTGCCGGAGCCATTATTGATGTCCAAAAGGGTGAACTTGTCCTTAGATTACATGAGGAGAAAATGACATTCAATGTATTTAAGGCCATGAGTTACCCACACAACTCATTGGGAGAATGCATGAGGTTGGACTCAGTAGAGGCTTTGGTACAAGAAACTCTTGAAGAAGAACTTGAGGCATCAATAGAAGAAGAATTAGCAGCAAGCGAAGAGGCTGCAGCCGCTGAAATGCATGTTCTAGGCCAGTTTCACTGACCTTTTCTTTACTGTTTTAGGGTAGTTTCATGCATTTTCTTAGTGAATAAGGCAAGTTTTGGATGAAAATACACTTACACCTTGATTCAAGCAACTATTGTGAATTTCATATGATTTCATGAGGATTTTGCTAGAATTGCATGATAAATTGATGATGCATAATCTCATGACTTTGGCTAGAGCTTTGATGCACTTTATTTGCTTGATTTCAGGGCAAAGGAAGCAAGGAAGAACCACGTTAGTACTCACGATAATCTAGTTAACGTGAACACTAATGTGGAATGGTAAATAGCTTGCAACGTTAATGAGAAAAGTGATCACCAATAATGCCTGCGAAGCCATCAATAGCTCACGTTACTTGCCACGTTAACTAAGTTAACGTGGTAGTTAACGTGGAGACAAAAGAGAACTCCAACGTTAGGGGAAAACGTGAACACCAATAACGTTCTGCTCCAATGTTAGTGGTAAAAGTAAACACCACTAACGTTCCAAAACTTGGCCATGAGCCATGTTAAGAGTCATGTTAACTTAGTTAACGTGAACTCTAACGTGGAAGAGAAGAACAATGCCAACGTTAGTGACACTCACCTTTGTCACTAACATTGGATCAACTAGCATTGCCTACGTTAGTGGTCATGTTAAGACCACTAACGTGAGAGTTAATGTGGAGTTGAGGATTGATGAGCCAACGTTAGTGACACTCACGTTTGTCACTAACGTTGAAAGATGGCATTCTCTACTACGTTAAGAGTCACGTTAACTTAATTAACGTGAGCTCTAACGTGGAGAGTAGTGGCATTTGGAGCGTTAGTGACAAAGGTAAGTGTCACTAACGCTCTCGAAGGTGAAGCATACCCACGTTAAGAGCCACGTTAGTTACACTAACGTGAACTCTAACGTAGGGACAAAAGGCACATAGCAACGTTATTGGAAAAGGTGAGTTCCAATAATGCTTGCGAAAGGGGTATAAGCCAACGTTATTGGGAAAAGTGAGTCCTAATAACGTTAGCAAAGATTTAGAAGGCAACGTTAGTGGTCACATTAGTGCCACTAACGTTGGAGTTAACGTGAGGTGTTTGAGGGTGGAACGTTAGTGGAAAAAGTGATTGCCACTAACGTTCTCGAACCCACAATGTCACTTAACTTTAATCTCACTAACGCCCATGCCTAATTCATACTTCTCTGCAAGCTGGGTGATGAGCGGATAATTTATACGCTTTTTGGCATTGTTTTTAGGTAGTTTTTTGTAAGTTCAAGCTACTTTTAGGGATGTTTTCATTATTTTTTATGTTAAATTCACATTTCTGGACTTTACTATGAGTTTGTGTGTTTTTCTGAGATTTCAGGTAATTTCTGGCTGAAATTGTGGGACTTGAGCAAAACTCTGAAAAAGGCTGACAAAAGGACTGCTGATGTTGTTGGAATCTGACCTCCCTGCACTCGAAATGGATTTTCTGGAGCTACAGAACTCCAAATGACGCGCTCTCAACGGCGTTGGAAAGTAGACATCCAGAGCTTTCCATCAATATATAATAGTTCATACTTTATTCGTAAATTGACGACGTAACCTGGCGTTGAACGCCAAGTACATGCTGCTGTCTGGAGTTAAACGCCAGAAATACGTCATGATCCGGAGTTGAACGCCCAAAACACGTTATAACTTGGAGTTCAACTCCAAGAAAAGCCTCAGCTCGTGGATAGATCAAGCTCAGCCCAAACATACACCAAGTGGGCCCCGGAAGTGAACTTATGCATCAAATACTTACTCATGTAAACCTTAGTAGCTAGTCTAGTATAAATAGGATAATTTACTATTGTATTAGACATCTTTGGTCTCAGTTTTGTTTTATTCTTCATCTTAGGAGGCTATTGATCATATTCAGGGGGTTGGCCATTTGGCCATGCCTGAACCTTTCACTTATGTATTTTCAACGGTGGAGTTTCTACACACCATAGATTAAGGGTGTGGAGCTCTGCTGTACCTCAAGTTTCAATACAATTACTATTACTTTCTATTCAATTCTCTTTTATTCTTATTCCAAGATATACGTTGCACTTCAACTTGATGAATGTGATGATCCGTGACACTCATCATCATTCTCACCTATGAACGCGCGTGATTGACAACCACTTCCGTTCTACCTTAGGCCGGGCGCATATCTCTTAGATTCCCCAACAGAATCTTCGTCGTATAAGTTAGATAGATGGCGGCATTCATGAGGATCCGGAAAGTCTAAACCTTGTCTATGGTATTCCGAGTAGGATTCTAGGTTTGAATGACTGTGACGAGCTTCAAACTCTTGAAGGCTGGGCGTGATGACAAACGCAAAAGAATTAAGGGATTCTATTCCAACCTGATTGAGAACCGACAGATGATTAGCCGTGCTGTGACAGAGCATAGGAATGTTTTCACTGAGAGGATGGGATGTAGCCATTGACAACGATGATGCCCTACATACAGCTTGCCATGGAAAGGAGTAAGAAGGATCGGATGAATGTAATAAGAAAGTAGAAATTTGAGAGGAGCACAGCATCTCCATACGCCTATCTGAAATTCCCACCATTAATTTACATAAGTATTTCTATCTTAGTTTATTTATCTTTATTTTCTATTTATTCCATTAATCAAATTTAAACCAATAATCCAATTATACTTGAATCCACCTGACTGAGATTTACAAGGTGACCATAGCTTGCTTCATACCAACAATCTCTGTGGGATCGACCCTTACTCACGTAAGGTATTACTTGGACGACCCAGTACACTTGCTGGTTAGTTGAACGGAGTTGTGTCCACACATAAGTGCCATAATAATGATTCTATACAACAACAAAGAATACTACATTGATGTGATCACAATTTTGTCCACCAAGTTTTTGGCACCGTTGCCGGGGATTGTTCGAGTTTGGACAACTGACGGTTCATCTTGTTGCTCAGATTAGAGTATTCCTCTTTCTTTTCTTGTTCTCTTCTTCCCTATATGAGCAGGAACAAGGAAAAAGACAAAAGCTTCCACCTCTGAGTCATGAGAGATGGAAAGACTCATCTAAAGGGTTTATAGCTCAGTGGTAAAACATTTGACTGCAAATCAAGAGATCCCTGAGATACCTAAGGGGATACATGTTCCTCCACATAATTATTGGAAGCAACTAAGGATAAGAACACCAAAATCACTAGGGATCATGCAACAGAAGCAAGGAAGAGACATAAAGGAGCTCAAAAAGCACCATTGGACCTTCAAGAAGGCGCCACCCTCACTCAGGTGGACTCATTCCTTGTTCTTATTTTCCCTGCTTTTTCGGTTTTTATCCTTCATGTCTATCTATGTTTTGTATCTCTACTTTATGATCATTAGGATGTAGTAACTATGTCTTAAAGCTATGAATAAAATCCATTAATCTTTCACCTATCTTAAATGAAAAATGTTTTAATTCAAAAGAACAAGAAGTACATGAATTTCGAATTTATCCTTGAATTTAATTTAATTATATTGATGTGGTGACAATACTTTTTGTTTTCTGAATGAATGATTGAACAGTGCATATTTTTGATCTTGTTGTTTATAAATGTTAAAATTGTTGGCTCTTGAAGGAATGATGAACAAAGAGAAACGTTATTGATGATCTGAAAGATCATAAAATTGATTCTTGAAGCAAGAAAAAGCAGTGAAAAAGCAAAAGCTTGCGAAAAAAATGGCGAAAAAAATAGAAAGAAAAAGAAAAAAAAGCAAGCAGAAAAAGCCAATAGCCCTTAAAACCAAAAGGCAAGGGTAAAAAGGATCCAAGGCTTTAAGCATCAATGGATAGGAGGGCCCAAGGAAATCAAATCCAGGCCTAAGCGGCTAAATCAAGCTGTCCCTAACCATGTGCTTGTGTCATGAAGGTCCAAGTGAAAAGCTTGAGACTGAGTGGTTAAAGTCGTGATCCAAAGCAAAAGAGTGTGCTTAAGAGCTCTGGACACCACTAACTGGGGACTCTAGCAAAGCTGAGTCACAATCTGAGAAGGTTCACCCAGTTATGTGTTTGTGGCATTTATGTATCCGGTGGTAATACTTGAAAACAAAGTGCTTAGGGCCACAGCCAAGACACATAAGTAGCTGTGTTCAAAGAATCAACATACTTAACTAGGAAAGTCAATAACACAATCCGAAATTCTAAGTTCCTAGAGAAGCCAATCATTCTAAACTTCAAAGGAAAAAGTGAGATGCCAAAACTGTTCAGAAGCAAAAAGCTACAAGTCCCGCTCATCTAAGTAGAATTAATATTCATTGATATTTTGAAATTTATAGTATATTCTCTTCTTTTTATCCTATTTGATTTTCAGTTGCTTGGGGACAAACAACAATTTAAGTTTGGTGTTGTGATGAGTGGATAATTTATACGCTTTTTGGCATTGTTTTTAGGTACTTTTTAGTAAGTTCAAGCTACTTTTAGGGATGTTTTCATTAGTTTTTATGTTAAATTCACATTTCTGGACTTTACTATGAGTTTGTGTGTTTTTCTGAGATTTCAGGTAATTTCTGGCTGAAATTGACGGACTTGAGCAAAACTCTGAAAAAGGCTGACAAAAGGACTGCTGATGCTGTTGGAATCTGACCTTCCTGCACTCGAAATGGATTTTCTGGAGCTACAGAACTCCAAATGATGCGCTTTCAACGGCGTTGGAAAGTAGACATCTAGAGATTTCCATCAATATATAATAGTCCATACTTTATTCGTAAATTGATGACGTAACTTGGCGTTGAACGCCAAGTACATGCTGCTGTCTGGAGTTAAACGCCAGAAATACGTCATGATCCGGAGTTGAACGCCCAAAACACGTTATAACTTGGAGTTCAACTCCAAGAAAAGCCTCAGCTCGTGGATAGATCAAGCTCAGCCCAAACATACACCAAGTGGGCCACGAAAGTGAATTTATGCATCAAATACTTACGCATGTAAACCCTAGTAGCTAGTCTAGTATAAATAGGATAATTTACTATTGTATTAGACATCTTTGGTCTCAGTTTTGTTTTATTCTTCATCTTAGGAGGCTATTGATCACATTCAGGGGGCTGGCCATTTGGCCATGCCTGAACCTTTCACTTATGTATTTTCAACGGTGGAGTTTCTACACACCATAGATTAAGGGTGTGGAGCTCTGCTGTACCTCAAGTTTCAATACAATTACTATTACTTTCTATTCAATTCTCTTTTATTCTTATTCCAAGATATACGTTGCACTTCAACTTGATGAATGTGATGATCCGTGACACCCATCATCATTCTAACCTATGAACGCGCGTGATTGACAACCACTTCCGTTCTACCTTAGGCCGGGCGCATATCTCTTAGATTCCCCAACAGAATCTTCGTGGTATAAGTTAGATAGATGGTGGCATTCATGAGGAACTGGAAAGTCTAAACCTTTTCTATGGTATTCCGAGTAGGATTCTTGGATTGAATGACTGTGACGAGCTTCAAACTCCTGAAGGCTAGGCGTGATGACAAATGCAAAAGAATTAAGGGATTCTATTCCAACCTGATTGAGAACCGACAGATGATTAGCCGTGCTGTGACAGAGCATAGGAACGTTTTCACTGAGAGGATGGGATGTAGCCATTGACAACGGTGATGCCCTACATACAGCTTGCCATGGAAAGGAGTAAGAAGGATCGGATGAATGTAATAAGAAAGTAGAAATTCGAGAGGAGCACAGCATCTCCATACGCCTATCTGAAATTCCCACCATTAATTTACATAAGTATTTCTATCTTAGTTTATTTATCTTTATTTTCTATTTATTCCATTAATCAAATTTAAACCAATAATCCAATTATACTTGAATCCACCTGACTGAGATTTACAAGGTGACCATAGCTTGCTTCATACCAACAATCTCTGTGGGATCGACCCTTACTCACGTAAGGTATTACTTGGACGACCCAGTACACTTGCTGGTTAGTTGAACGGAGTTGTGTCCACACATAAGTGCCAT
This sequence comes from Arachis hypogaea, assembly GCF_003086295.3. Classification (NCBI taxonomy): domain Eukaryota; kingdom Viridiplantae; phylum Streptophyta; class Magnoliopsida; order Fabales; family Fabaceae; genus Arachis; species Arachis hypogaea. Next base: position 61,695,924 of record NC_092038.1, read on the forward strand.
AATAATGATTCCATACTACAACAAAGAATACTACATTGATGTGATCACAATTTCGTCCACCACTGGGCCCACTAAAGATTAGAACTGCTTCAACTCAAGATCCAGAGCCCACATCCAAGACTTGAAGAACTCACTAGAAGATCAAGAGGAGTAGTATATGTAGGAGTAGTTTTGAACTATAGAAAAGCTTGGCACTTTGGAGAACTACCTCTGTATATTTACTTTTCTGCACTTTTAGCATGGATTCTTCTTTTCTGCCCATTTTTATTTCTATAGCTATAAACAACTAAACCCCTTTCATTGGGTTAGGGAGCTCTGTTGTAATTTGATGGATCAATTATAGTTTTCATTCTTCTTCTTCTTTCTTTTCTCTTGATCTTACTAGAAAGCTTTCGATCTTCATCTAATTGGATTGTTATCTTGGGAAAGAAACTCTCCATAATTGGGTCTCCTCTGAGCCTTGGAAAAGGGATGAGGATATCATGCTGGAAATACTTTCTCATGATGGACCAAATTGGGGTTTGGGCGGATATAGTGACATGTAATCCTCCCAACACTTTGATTTTGAAATACATGTGGTATAATCAGTGACCACACTTCATCTCTTCCCATGAGCAATTAAATTAAGGAATTGGGCAATTGTTCAAGCTTAGAGAGATTAGATTGCCAAGGAATTGGGATCCAATCACTTAAGATTGCCAAGGAGATCAATGAATGCATTGATTGAGGAAGAGATGAGAATGAACTTGATCTGAAGAATGCAACATCTCCTGAACCCAATGATTTCCCCATTTCTGATCTTACCCATTCTCTTTACTTTCTATCATTTATTTTCATGCTCATTGTCCCAAATCCCCATTTAAGATTCTGCACTTTATTTTCTGTTATTTACTTTCCTGCCATTTAATTTTCTGCAATTCTCAAGTACATCCTGTTTAGCTTAACTAGCATAATCTTCCAATTAAAATTGCTTGACCAATCAATCCTTGTGGGATTTGGCCTCACTCTATTGTGAGTTTTTACTTGACGACAATTTGGTATACTTGCTGAAGGGAAATTTGTTGAGAGACAAGTTTTCATGCATCACCTCTGTTCTCTAACTTTTCAAAGAAATACCAAATAAATTCCCTTAAGACCTTTCCCATGTTTCAATGCCCGAAAATAAGCCCAAGAGTCTTAAAATGGTGTCATAAAAACTTACAATCTTGTTGGGAAGGTGAAATAGTTGGAAACAAAGTTTAAGTTTGAGAAACAGGGCATGTGCGTACGCACAGGGGTGTGCATGCGCACGCCCAGGAGAAGTTTTAAAATGTGTGCATACACACAGATACCAAAGTTTGCAATTCTGTTCGCTCGCACAAGGCGTGCTAGCGCCCTCAACAGATTGCCTTTCCCAACGTGTGCATGCGCACATCCCACTTTGGCGTGCCACTTGAACATCCAAGCGTGGCATGCCAACCTCTAGGACCAAGGCAAATGAAGGGCGTGACACGCCAGTCTCATGGCGTGGCACGCTGGTAGTATTTTCCAGAGGAGGAATTAAGTGCCAATGAACTTGGGCGTGCCACTTGGGAGATGAGACGTGGCACGCCAGCAAGAAGATGAAGCAAATGAAGTGCGTGACACGCTAGTCTCATGGCGTGGCACACTGGTAGTATTTTTCAGAGAGGAAGAAGAGAAGCCAGTGAACTCAGGCGTGCCACTTGGATGACGAGGCGTGGTGCGCCAGCAAAAGGGTGAAGCTTTAAAAGGGGCGTGGCACGCCAGGTTACTTGGCCAATTAAAATGACCTGGGCGTGCCACTTTGGCTCGAAGGCGTGGCACGCCAGGGGTGAAACAGAGGACGGCGTGCCACTTGAATGGTGAGCCGTGGCACGCCAAGTTAGAAATAGAGAAAGCGTGACACGCCAGAGGAGAGCCAGTCACACGCCAGCTGGAAGATCACGTTTGTTGAGTTTCTTTTCCCTCCAAATTGTAATTTTCTTTAACTTTTGTAATTTTTCTTTATTTTCTAGATCTAGGAGTAGTATAAATACCCTTAGAAGTATTTAAAAAGGGGGTTAGCAAGTCACAGAGTTGAGTTTTGAATTTACTTTTCACTTTTCACACTTCATCTCTTCCATCTTTTGTACTTTCTCTTGAGCTATGAGTAGCTAAATTCCCTCTCATTGAGAGAGGGAGCTCTATTGTACTTGATGGATTAATGATAGTGAATTTCTTCTTCTCTTCATCTTCTCTTTGATTTGCTAGAAGGAATTTCGATTTTCATGCTTAGTGTTCAATTAACTTGGAAAAGAGATTGAATGCAAAATGGGTTTCATGGGAACCTTGGAAAAGGAAACATGAAACCATTCTAGAAATCCTTTCTCACACTTGAGTAGAATCTGGGTTTTGATGTTTGGATATGGTGACATACAATCCTCCCTCTACTTGGACATATGATGATGTGTGGTAGAATCAGGGACCAAGCATATCTCTCTTTATGAGCAATTAGACCAAGGAATTGGCAATTGATCAATATCTGAGAGATTGAGTCACCAAGGGATTGGGGCTCAATCAATTATGATTGCCAAGAGGTCAATGAGTTGCATGATTAAAGAGGATATGAGCTGGATTTAATCCAAAGAGACAATATCTCCTAATCTAAATGAATTCCCCCATTCTTATCTCTCCCATTCTTTTATAGCTTTTACTTACATTCTGCAAAATCACATTCTCCTTTACATTCCTGCTATTTCTATTTCTGCATTTTATTACTTTCCTTTATACTTTTACCATTTATGTTTCTACCATTTATAATTCTGCACTTACAACTTATTCTGTTGAGCTTGACTAATTCAGCAATTAATTAAAATTTCTCAAATCTAACAATCTTTGTGGATACGATCCCACTCCACTGTGGGTTAATACTTGACGATAATTTTGGTGCGCTTGCCAAGAGAGGATTCATCAATATTATTGGGAAGGGGTAGTGAATTCCGCCCACCAGTGCCTCGTTAAAAAACCTTTTTAAGAAAAAAGAGTGCACCTCATCCTAAGATCCTTTACTATCTCCTAACTGTAGTACCTTCTTAAGTTGCAGGCATGCCATGACCTTGGGAGCACTCGCCCTTCGAGTTCGGATAGCTTGTAGTACCCTCTTCCGGATACTTCTATGACTCGGTAGGGTCCCTTCCAGTTTGCTGCCAGCTTTCCTTCTCCAGGTCGGGTTGTTACGATGTCATTTTAGATTAGGACGAGGTCGTTCTCGGCAAAATCTCACGGCACTACCTTTTGATTGTATCTTGAAGCCATTCGACGTTTTACTGCCTCTTCCCTGATCCGAGCTCTTTCTCGGATTTCTAGAAGTAGGTCGAGTTCTTCCCTTTGAAGTTGGGAGTTCGCCTCTTCACTGTAGTGGATCACTCTGGGTAATCCTTCTTCGACCTCCACTGGGATCATTGCCTCCATTCCATAAGCTAATCGTAAAGGTGATTCCCTTGTAGTAGAGTGCGGAGTTGTCTGATATGCCCATAGGACTTGCGGGAGCTCTTCAGCCGAGGCTCCCTTTGCGTCCTGTAATCTTCGTTTTAACCCGGCTAATATGACCTTGTTAGCAGCTTCTGTTTGTCCGTTGTCCTGGGGGTGTTCTACGAATGTGAACTGGTGTTTTATATTCAGACCGGCCACCAATTTCCTAAAGCCTACATCTGTAAATTGAGTGCCATTGTCTATGGTGATAGAGTTTGGGACCCCAAACCTTGTGACGATGTTTCTATATGGAAATTTCTGACTTTTTTGGGCAGTGGCGTTAGCTAGGGGTTCCACCTCAATCCATTTTGTGAAATAGTCTACCCCCACGATGAGGAATTTTACTTGTCTGGATCTTTGAGGGAAAGGACCGAGAAGGTCGAGTTCCCATTTTGCGAATCGCCAGGGTGAGGTTACGCTGATAAGCTCCTCTGGAGGGGCGATGTGAAAGTTGGCATGCTTCTGACATGGTGGACATGTCTTTACAAATTCTGTTGCTTCTTTTTGTAGAGTTGGCCAATAGAATCTGGCCCGGAGTACTTTTTTGGTAAGAGCCTATGCTCTGAGATGGTTGCCACAGATGCTACTGTGTACTTCTTCTAAAACTTTCTTTGTGTTGGAAGTCGACACACATTTTAACAGTGGTGTTGAAATCCCTCACTTGTATAGAGTATTGTTTATGATGGTGTAGTATTGTACCTCCTGTTTTAACCTCTTTGCCTCTTTTTTATCTGTAGGGAGTGTTTTTGTTTTGAGGTAGTTAGTTATGGGAGTCATCCATCCTTGATCTAGACCTGTTATGGCAAGGACCTTTTATTCTTCCGAGATTAATGGGCTCTGCAACATCTCCTGGATGAAGCTTCTATTGTTGCCCCCTGGTTTGGTGCTGGCTAGTTTTGAGAGTGTATCAACTCAAGCATTCTGTTCCTGAGGTATGTGGCGGACCTCATATTCTCCGAGTTGTCCAAGCTGTTCCCTGGTTTTGTCCAAGTACTTTTTCATGGTGGGATCCTTGGCTTGATAGTTCCCTATTATTTGTGAGGTGACTACTTGTGAGTCGCTGAAGATGGTAAGCTTTTGAGCTGCAACCTCCTTAGCCAGTTTCAAACCAGCTAGTAGTGCCTCATATTCAGCCTGGCTGTTTAAGGCAGGGAACCTGAATTTGAGTGAAAGTTTGATTTGAGTTCCCTGATCGCTCTCTATTATCACGCCTGCGCCACTTCCTGTTTTGTTTGAGGAACCATCTACATAGAGATTCCATTTTGTAGGGATTTCTAGGGTGTCCGTAAACTCTGCAATGAAGTCGTCCATATAATGTGATTTGATGGCTGTCCAAGCTTCATACTGAAGGTCGAATTTGGATAATTCGACTGCCCATTGCAAGATTCTTCCTACTAAGTCTGTTTTCTGTAAAATGCTTTTTTATGGGCTGGTTGGTCCGAACCCTGATAGTGTGGGCTTGGAAATACGGGCGAAGTCGTCGAGATGTTAGTATGAGAGTATAGGCAAATTTTTCTATTTTTTGATAGTTCAATTCGGACCCCTGTAGTGCTTTGCTGATGAAGTAGATGGGTTGCTGTCCGCTGTCGTCTTCTCAGATCAGTGCCGAAGCTACTGCTCGATTTCCTACCGCGAGGTACAATAGAAGCGGTTCTCCTTCCTGTGGTCGGGTTAGAATAGGTGGTCGTCCTAGGAATCTTTTGAAAATCCTGGAAAGCTTGTTCGCATTCCGCTGTCCATTCAAACCCCTTTCCCTTCTTATTGTTGATCCAGCTAGGAATCTGGACAAGGCTGCCAATCTTCCATTGAGTTGTTGTACCCCTTTAACATATGTCGGACTCTTCATGTCGAGTATAGCATGGCATTTTATCTAGGTTTGCCTCGATTCCTATTTGTCTGAGCATAAAACCCAAGAACTTGCAAGCCTCTACCGCGAAGGTGCACTTTGCAGGATTAATTCGCATGCCATGCTTTCTTATGGTATTGAATACTTGGGCAAGGTCGGACAGTAGTGACTCCTCACTTTGTGTTTTTACTAACATGTCGTCTATATATACCTCAATTAGTTTTTCGATGTGCTCTGCGAAGACTTTGTTCATTAACCTTTGTTAGGCAGCTCCTACATTTTTGAGTACGAAGGGCATGACGATATAACAGTAGTTTGCTTTGGGAGTTAAAAATGAAGTTTTTTCTTGATCGGGCGGATACATTGGGATTTGATTGTATCCTGATAAGCGTCCATAAATGAGAGGTACTTGTAGCCGGAGGAGGCGTCTACTAAAGTATCGATACTTGGGAGTAGATAGGGATCTTTTGGGCAGGCTTTGTTGAGATCAGTGTAGTCGGTGCACATCGGCCACTTCCCATTTGATTTTTTCACTAAGACCACGTTGGCTAGCCATAATGGGTATTTGACCTCTCTGATGAATCCTGCCTCCTGTAGGTCTTGTACCTGTTCTTCGACAGCTTGGGATCTTTCTGGTCTGAGCGTTCTACGCCTTTGCTGTACTAGTCGAGACCCTGGATATACTGTCAGTTTGTGGCACATTAGTGTGGGGTCTATGCCCGGCATGTCTGCAGCTTTCCATGCGAAGAGGTCGACGTTATCTTTTAAGAACTGTATGATGGACTTTTTTACATCTTTTTTAAGGATTGCGCCAATGTTGATTGTTTTGTCCGGGACATCTCCGATCTGGACTTTTTCTATCTCGCCTTCTGGTTTTGGACGGAATTCTTCTCGACCTCGGACTCCTCCGAGTTTGATGGTGTGGATTTCTTCTCCTTTGTCTCTGAGGTTTAGACTTTCATTGTAATAGTGGCGGGCTGTCTTCTGGTCTCCTTTTTTCGTAGCGATCCCTTCTGCGATTGGGAACTTCATGCATAGGTGTGGAGTTGAGACTACTGCTCCGAGCTGGTTTAGAGTTGTCCGACCTATTAAGGCAATGTAGGCTAAGTTCATGTCGACCACGATGTAGTATATGTTGAGGGTCCTAGACCGGTTCCCTTTTCCAAAGGTTGTGTGTAGCGAGATGTATCCAAGTGGTTAGATTAGGGTATCTCCAAAACAAGCTGTCCGAATATGCTCTAAGCTCTTTTTTTTCTAGGCCGAGTTTGTCGAAGGCTGTTTTGAATAAAATGTCGGCCGAGCTTCCTTGGTCCACCAGTGTTCGGTGGAGATTAGCATTGGCCAATATGATAGTGATGGCCATGGGATCGTCATGTCCCGAGATGACGCCAGCTGCGTCCTCTTTAGTAAAGGTGATAGTAGGGAGGTTGGGTGCCTCTTCTCCTCCCTCGATGTGGTATACTTCTTTGAGGTGTCTTTTGCGAGATGATTTGGAGATTCCTCCTCCTGCGAATCCCCCATGTATCATGTGAACATGCCTCTCTGGGGTACGAGGTGGTCATTCTGTTCAGCCAACCTCTTCATCTCTTCTTCTCTTTCTGGGCTCATTTGCCTTAGTGGCTAGGTACCGATCTAGTCTCCTGATGAGCGGATAATTTATACGCTTTTTGGCATTATTTTTATATAGTTTTTAGTATGTTTTATTCACTTTTAGTATATTTTTATTAATTTTTAAGCAAAATACACATTTCTGGACTTTACTATGAGTTTGTGTGCTGTTCTGTGATTTTAGGTATTTTTGGCTGAAATTGAGGGACCGAAGCAAAAATCTGATTCAGATGCTGAAAAAGGACTACTGATGTTGTTGGATTCTGACCTCCCTGCACTTGAAATGGATTTTTTGGAGCTACAAAAGTCCAAATGGCGCGCTCTCAATTGCGTTGAAAGTAGACATCCAGGGCTTTCCAGCAATATATAATAGTCCATACTTTGCTCGAGTTTTGACGACGCAAACTGGCGTTTAAACGCCAACTTCCTGCCCTATTCTGGCGTTAAACGCCAGAAACAAATTACTAGCTAGAGATAAACCCCCAAAATAGGCTGCAAACTGGTGTTTAACTCCAAGAGAAGTCTCTACACATGAAAGCTTCAATGCTCAGCCCAAGCACACACCAAGTGGGCCCGGAAGTGGATTTCTGCATCATTTCCTTATTTTTGTAAACCCTAGTAACTAGTCTAGTATAAATAGGACTTTTTACTATTGTATTTTCAGGCTGAGATCTGTGGACGTTTAGTCCTTAGACATTGGGGGCTGGCCATTCGGCCATGCCTGGACCTTCATCACTTATGTATTTTCAATGGTGGAGTTTCTACACATGATAGATTAAGGTGTGGAACTCTGCTGTTCCTCGAGTATTAATGCAATTACTACTATTTTCTATTTAATTCATGCTTATTCCTATTCTAAGATATCCATTTGCACACAAGAACATGATGAATGTGATGATTATATGACGCTCATCACCATTCTCAACCTATGAATGCTTGCCTGACAAACACTCCCGTTCTACATAAAAACAAGCTTGAATGCATATCTCTTAGTCTTCTGGTTCACAATCAGATTCTGACAGTGCATTTGGACCATTTTCACTGAGAGGACGGACGGTAGCTATTGACAATAGTGATCCCCCAACACACAGCTTGCCATAGAAAGGAGTATGAAGGATTGGATGAAGGCTGTAGGAAAGCAGAGATTCAGAAGGAACAAAGCATCTCCGTACGCTTATCTGATATTCCCACCAATGAATTACATACGTATATCTATCTTTATTTTATGTTTCTTGATCTTTTAATTATTAAAACTCCATAACCATTTGAATCCGCCTGACTAAGATTTATAAGATGACCATAGCTTGCTCCAAGCCGATAATCTCCGTGGGATCGACCCTTACTCACGTAAGGTTTATTACTTGGATGACCCAGTGCACTTGCTGGCTAGTTGTGCAAAGTTGTGAAAAAGAGTTGAGATTACAATTGTGCATACCTAGTTGTTGGCGCCATTGAGATCACAATTTCGTGCACCATCTCCCTTCTCTTACCAATTTCTCTATGACATTCTTCAAGTCGAAGCACTCGTTGGTGGGATGTCCATAGATTCGATGGTATTCGCAATATTCCGTCTGATTTCCTCCTCCCTTTTTGGTTTTAAGTGGACGGGGTGGTGGAATCTTCTCCGTGTGGCATACTTCTCTGTAAACTTCCACAAGAGACACCCGGAGAGGGGTGTAATTGTAGTATTTTTTAATCTTCTCTCCATGTGGATTGTCTTTTTTCTTAGAATCTTTGTCTTTATCTTGGGAGGAGTTGGAGAATCCATATTTTGGGGTTTCTCCTAGTCGAGAGTTTTCCTCCATGTTGATGTATTTTTTTGTTCATTCTTGTACTTTATTCAGAGACGTGGGATGTTTCTTTGATATGGATTGACTAAAAGGTCCTTCACATAGGCCATTGATGAGACCCATAATGGCTGCTTCTGTTGGCAGACTCTGAATGTCCAGACATGCTTTGTTGAATCTCTCCATGTAGCTACGAAGACTTTCTCGATCTCCTTGTTTGATCCCTAGTAGACTTAGGCCATGTTTAGTTTTGTCCTTCTGGATGGAGAATCTGGCTAGAAACTTTTCGGCTAAGTCGTCAAAGCTTGAGATGGACTTGGGGGGCAGATTGTCGAACCATTTAATTGCTGCCTTTGTTAAGGTGGTCGGGAAAGCTTTGCACCGAGTTGCATATGAGGCATCGATGGGATACATTCTGCTTCGGAAGTTGCTGAGATGATGGCTGGGATCTGATATGCCATCATATAAAGTCATATCGGGAGGTTTGAAGTTTTTTGGGATTTGGCCTTCATGATCTCTTTGGTGAATGGGTCTTGGTCCTTGCGAGAATTATCCTCGTGACTGGATCGAGTAATTTTAGTTTTGAGATCAGCTTCGAGCTTTTGGAGCTTGTCTTCTAATTCGCGGCGTCGCCTAACTTCCCTCCGTAGGTCTTTCTTGGCTTCCTGCTGATATTCGACCTCTTTTTCGAGTTGTTTCAGGCGATGCTGAAGTGCTTCCATGGGTCCCGTGCTTGAGGAGTCCTTGTCTTTGTTAGGTTGAGAAGTATTATCTAGTGCAACCTCCACATTCTTATGTGGTGTTCTGTTCTCCACATCAGAGTTGTGGTCATTGTCTAGGTTGTCCTCCATAATGGTGGGATGACTTCCAGGTCCCCGGAAACAGCGCCAATGTTCCGAGGGTTACCTGAAATTGTAGGTCGATCTCGGACGAGATCTTCTGTACTGGTCGGAGCTGTTGTGTCCGACTTGATGATGGTGGCTGGAACCGCCGCATCCAACTTGTTGGACTTGGAGGTATTGCTGATCCTTCGTGACCGGAGGGTAGTGGTACCTGCAAGGGACTCCGATGCTTAAGTTAGCAAGGGTATTAAGCAAGTTTTTAGTAGATTCAGAGTATGAGTTATACATGGGTGCTCCAGTGTATTTATAATGATGAGGAGTGACCTTTCTAGAGATAAGATAGTTATCTTATCTTATCTTATCTTATCTTCAGGTGAAGTCATCTTATCTTTAAGGGTACCGCCCTTATTTCCATAGTCATGTTCCTCTATTTGGGCCCTTTAATTGGACTTCCCTGGCAATTTAGCCGAGCTCTTTGAGAAGAGATCGGATTGTCCTGACTTGACGAGGTCGGTCGCTTTGTCCGTAGAACATCCAGGGTCGGACAGCTCGACCCAGGGTATGAACAACAGCTATGGCAAAGAAATTCAAACCACAACAACTCAAGAAACACAAACAACAACAACCAGCAAAACATTAACCCAAATCCATACAGAAAACCCCAAAACAATAATCCCAATACCAACTATTATCCATCCAATAATCTAGCCACTAACCAAAATAATTATCATCCACCCTCAACATCTCACAATCAGCCATAGATACCACAAGATACTCAAAGGATCTCCAACTTGGAGATACTGATGGAAAAGTTGATGAAGCAGCATGAACTAATAAGAAAAATCATAAAGCTTCAATGAGAAACTTAGAGAGGCAGATTGGATAATTGTCCAAGCAAGCTATGATTGAAAGGCCAACAAGCTCACTCCCATTTGATACCATTCTGAATTCCAAAGAAGAATGCAAAGCTATCCAATTAAGGAGTGGAAGGACCTTGGTGAATGACAAAGAAGTAAACATGAAGCCTATGGAGAATTACAAGAGGCCAACTGAGAACGAGGAAGCCAGCAATGAAGAAGAAGTGACAGCAAGCAAGCAAGCTCAAGAGAAGCTTAAAGAGAACGATGACCAGCCACAAGATTTAAGGAAAGGGAAGCAAGTGATGGAAGAACCATCTCAAGGACAGAAGCAGTTGGAGAAGACTTTCACATCTCCCATGCCATACCCTCAAAGGTTCAACAAGGAGATCAAGGATCAGCACTTCCCCAAATTCCTTAAAGACTTCAATAAGTTGGAGATTAATATCCCCCTGGCTGAAGCATTAGAGCAGATGCCTCTATATGCAAAGTTCTTGAAAGAGCTTATCAATAAAAAGAGAAGTTGGCATGAGAAGGAAACCATTATGCTCACTGAAGAATGCAGTGCTGTTGTTCATACCCTGGGTCAAGCTGTCCGACTCGGGATGCTTGACGACAAGTCGACTGACCTCTTCAGGTCAGGACTATCCAACCTCTTCTTCACGAGCTTGGCCAAATCACCAGGAAAAGCCCAAAAAAGGGCCCAACTTAAATCCAAAGGCAGCCCAAGCCAATAGAGATAAGGGCGATTCCCATAAAGATAAGATAAGATAAAGATAACTAACTTATCTTATCTAAAAAGGTCACTCTACACCATTATAAATACACTGGAGCACCCAGGTATAACTCATACTCTGATTCTACTTAATACCTGCTTAATACCCTTGCAGTTACCCCCCACCCTCCGGGGACGAAGGATCAGCACCACCACCAAGTCCAACAAGTCGGACACAATAGCTCCGATCAGTGCAGAAGATCTCATCCGAGATCGACCTACAGTTTCAGGTAACCCACCGGAACATTGGCGCCGTTGCCGGGGAGCCTGGAAGTCATCCCATCACCATGGCAGACGACCATGACAACGACCACAACTCAGATCTAGAGGATAGAACGCCACACAAAAACGCGGACACTACACTGAAAGACACCCTGGAATTCAACGGGGATAAAAACTCATCAAATCCGGGAGTAATGGAAGCGCTTCAGGATCGTTTAAAGCAACTCGAAAAGAAACCCATCATCAATTAGAGGTGGGAAAGGACTTACAATGGGAGGTAAGGCGAAGTCGAGAATTAGAAGATAAACTTCTAAAAATTGAAGCCGATCTCAAAGCCAAAGCTATTCGAACCACCCCTAAAGACAACTCACGCAAAGACCAGGATCCATTCCCTAGGGAAATCATGAAGACCAAAATTCATAAGGACTTCAAACTCCCGGATATGACTCTATAAGATGGCACTATAGATCCCAACCATCACCTCAGCAATTTCAAAAGTAGAATGTACCTCACCGACACTTCAGATGCAGTTCGCTGCAAAGCTTTTCCAACAACTCTCACAAAGACAGCAATCAGATGGTTCGATAACCTACCTCCGAAGTCCATCTCAAGCTTTGACGACCTAGCCAAAAAGTTCCTGGCCAGATTCTCCATCCAAAAAGACAAAGCTAAACACGCCCCGAGCTTACTAGGAATCAAGCAAGGAGATCGGGAAAGTCTTCGCAACTACATGGAAAGATTCAACAAAGCATGTTTAGACATACAAAACTTGCCAACAGAAGCCGCCATCATGGGCCTCATCAATGGCCTGTGCGAGGGACCTTTTAGCCAATCCATATCAAAGAAGTACCCTGCGTCTCTGGACGAAGTACAAGAACGAGCAGAGAAATACATCAACATGGAAGAAAATCCTCGACTAGGAGAAACCTCAAGATCCGGATTCACTTACGGGATAAAGATAAAAAAATCCAAAAAGAAGGAAGATCGACAAGGGGAAAAAATTAAAAAATATCACAATTACACCTCCCTCCGGGTGTCTCTTTTAGATCTGTATAAAGAAGTCTGCCACACGGAAAAAATACCCCAGCTCGACCACTCAAGGGTAAACGAAGAGGAGGAAACCGAAATGAATACTGTGAATACCATCGTGTCCGCGGACATTCCACCAACGAATGCTTCGATCTAAAAAATGTTATAGAAAATTTAGTGAGAGAAGGAAAACTAGATCGATACTTGGCCACCCGAGACGATGAGCAAAGAAAAAGGAGGAGGGATGACGAGGTTGGACGAGCAGAGTGATCACCTCGTACACCAGAAAGACATGTTCATATGATACACGGAGGATTTGCAGGAGGAGGAATCTCCAAATCATCCCACAAAAGATATCTCAAAGAAGTATATCATATCGAAGGAAAGGAGGAAGCGCCCGACATCCCTGTAATTACATTTACCAAAGAAGACGTATCTGATATCATCTCAAGACACGACGACCCCGTGGTTATCACCATCATACTGGCAAATGCCAATCTCCACCGCGCACTAATAGACCAAGGGAGCTCCGCCAACATCTTATTTAAAACCATCTTCGACAAGCTCGGTTTAGACGAAAAAGAGCTTAAAGCATAACCAAACAACCTGTTCGGACTAGGAGACACCCCAATACAACCACTTGGATACATCTCATTGCACACGACATTCGAAAGAGGAAACCAGTCCAAAACTCTTAAAATAGACTACATCGTGGTCGATGTAAGTTCGGCCAACAATGCCTTAATAGGTCGGACAACATTCAATCAACTTGGCGCGATAGTCTCAACTCCACCTCTATGCATGAAATTCCCAACTACAGAAAGGGTAGTTACAATAAAAGCAGATCAAAAGATGGCGCACCGCTGTTATAACGAAAGTCTAAGCCTCAGAGGCAGAGGAGAAGAATTTCATACAATTGAGTTGGGAGGAGTTCATAGACGAGAGGAACTCCGACCATAACCTGAAGGCGAAATAGAAAAAGTTCAGATTGGAAACACCTCAGACAAAACAACCAATGTTGGTACGATCTTAAAAGGAGACGCAAAAGAATCGCTAGTACAGTTCTTACGAGATAACGTCGATCTCTTCACATGTAAAGCTGCAGACATGCCAGGAATAGACCCCAAACTAATGTGCCACAAGTTGGCGGTCTATCCAGGATCTTGGCCAGTACAGCAGAGACGAAGAAAACTTGGGCCAGAACAATCAGATGCTGTGGAAGAGCAGGTACAGGCACTACTGGAGGCAGGATTTATAAGAGAAGTCAAGTATCCACTATGGCTAGCTAACATCGTCTTGGTGAAAAATCTAACGGGAAATGGCGAATGTGCATTGATTACACTTATCTCAACAAGGCTTGCCCAAAAGATCCTTATCCACTCTCGAGTGTCGACGCTCTGGTGGATGCCTCATCCGGATATAAATACCTCTCATTTATGGACGCATATTCTGGATACAACCAAATTCCTATGTATCCACCTGATCAGGAAAAAACCTCGTTTCTGACACCAAAAGCAAATTACTACTACATCGCAATGCCGTTCGGTCTTAAAAACGCAGGAGCTACTTACCAAAGTCTAATGAATAAAGTCTTTTCAGAGCATATCGGAAAAATCATGGAAGTGTATGTAGATGACATGTTAATAAAAACACAAAGTGAAGAAACATTATTGTCTGACCTGGCACAAGTATTCGACACCATAAGAAGGCATGGCATGCGACTTAACCCTGCAAAATGCACCTTTGCAGTAGAGGCTGGAAAATTCTTGGGTTTTATGATCACACAAAGAGGAATCGAGGCAAACCCGGATAAATGCCGGGCCATACTCGACATGAAGAGCCCAGCTTATATCAAGGAGGTATAACAACTCAACGGAAGGTTGGCGGCCTTGTCCAGATTCTTGGCCGGATCAGCAATAAGATCTCTCCCCCTCTACGCCACTCTAAGGAAGGAAAAGGAATTTGAATGGACAGCGGAATGCGAGCAAGCCTTTCAAGACTTCAAAAGATTCCTGGGACAACCACCTATATTGACTCGGCCACGAGGAGGAGAACCACTCATATTATACCTCACGGTAGGAAGTCAGGCAGTGGCCTCAGCACTGGTCCGAGAAGACGACAGCGGCCAACAACCCATATACTTTATCAGCAAAGCATTACAAGGATCCGAGCTGAACTACCAGAAAATAGAAAAGTTTGCTTATGCTCTTGTACTAACATCACCACGACTTCGCCCATACTTTCAAGCCCATACCATCAAAGTTCGGACCAACCAGCCCATAAAAGGAATCTTACAGAAAACAGACTCTCTCCTCAGAACTCAGAGGTACAAGTTCATAATTCTTTTCATCACCTCCACTAGTAACAAACAAATACGCCGTAGTAACGAACAAAACACAAAGACCATAAACAAGATTGAAGTTCTCCAACATACATTCAGTCAAGAAGTAAAGCTTTATTAGGAAAAAAGGGCAAGGAATAGTAAAAGAAAAACCAACCTGAACAAAAGAAGAAATTTCAAAGGAGATTGAAGATGGAAAAGATAGAATCGCCTTTTCAAAACACCCAGAAATCGCCAAATAGCACAAATACAGGCGAAAACAGAAAGTGAGAGAGTAAAGGGGGATGTTACGAAGTAAAACGGGGAAGAGAAACCGTTTTTGTGTGTAAAGTTCAACAAATAAAGAGCGCAAAAGAAAAGGAGCATTAAAAACCAATTAATAAGGGCATTAAACCCTTGCACATTCCCAAGAACAGAGCGCTAATACAAAAGCGCGTGCCTTTTTAAAGAAAACGTTCAGCATTCAAAAAAGGAAACTCTACAAAGACGAAATCAACGAAATGCTTGAGTTCGGCCTCACTCAAGAGGGATCGAAGTCCTAAAACTAAAAGACTCGACCTCAAAAAGAAGACCGAGCTCAAGCAGGGACACTGTTCATACCCTGGGTCGAGCTGTCCGACCCGGGATGTTCTACGGACAAAGCGACCGACCTCGTCAAGTCAGGACAATCCGACCTCTTCTCAAAGAGCTCGGCCAAATTGCCAGGGAAGTCCAATTAAAGGGCCCAAATAGAGGAACATGACCCAAACCCAAAGGCAGCCCAAGCCTATAGAGATAAGGGCGGTTCCCATAAAGATAAGATAAGATAAAGATAACTAACTTATCTTATCTAAAAAAGTCACTCTACACCATTATAAATACATTGGAGCACCCAGGTATAACTCATACTCTGATTCTACTCAATACCTACTTAATACCCTTGCTAACTTAAGCATCAGAGTCCCTTGCAGGTACCCCCCACCTTCCGGGGATGAAGGATCAGCACCACCACCAAATCCAACAAGTCGGACACAACAGCTCCGATCAGTACAGAAGATCTCGTCCGAGATCGACCTACAGTTTCAGGTAACCCACCGGAACAGCTGCTGGTTTTGATTGTGGTTATCTCCCTGTTTCGAGGATTACCTGAAACTGTAAGTCGATCTTCGAGATCTTCTGTACTGGTCGGCGCTGTGGAGTCCGACATGATGGGGGGCGGCTGGAGCCACTTTGTCTGGCTTGTTGGACTTGGTGATGGTGCTGATCCTTCGTCACCGGAGGGTGGTGGTACCTGCAAGGGGGCTCCAATGCTTAAGTTAGCAAGCGTATTAAGCAGGTTTTTTGTAGAATGAGAGTATAAGTTATACCTGGGTGCTCCAGTGTATTTATAATGGTGTAGAGTGACCTTTTCAGATAAGATAAATTAGTTATCTTTATCTTATCTTATCTTCATGGGAACCGCCCTTATCTCTATAGGCTTGGGCTACCTTTGGATTTGGGTCGTGTTCCTTGGTGCACGAAATTGCAATCACATTTTTGCAATTCCGCACAACTAACCAGCAAGTGTACTGGGTTGTCCAAGTAACACCTTACGCGAGTAAGGGTCGATCCCACGGAGATTGTTGGTATGAAGCAAACTATGGTCATCTTGTAAATCTCAGTCAGGTGGATTCAAATGGTTATGGAGGATTAATGATTAAAAGATAAATAAAACATAAAATAAAGATAGAGATACTTATGTAATTCATTGGTGAGAATTTCAGATAAGCGTATGGAGATGCTTTGTCCCTTCCGTCTCTCTGCTTTCCTACTGTCTTCATCCAAACCTTCTTACTCCTTTCCATGGCAAGCTGTATGTTGGGCATCACCGTTGTCAATGGCTACAGTCCCGTCCTCTCAGTGAAAATGTTCAGCGCGCTCTGTCACAGCACGATTATTCATCTGTCGGTTCTCGATCATGTCGGAATAGAATCCAGTGATTCTTTTGCGTCTGTCACTAACGTCCCACAATCACAAGTTTGAAGCTCGTCACAGTTATTCAATTCTTGAATCCTACTCAGAATATCACAGACAAGGTTTAGACCTTCCGGATTCTCAAGAATGCCGCCATCAATTCTAGCTTATACCACGAAGATTTTGATTAAGGAATCCAAGAGATATCCACTCAATCTAAGGTAGAACGGAGGTGGTTGTCAGGAACACATTCATAGGTGAGAATGATGATGAGTGTCACAGATTATCACATTCATCAAGTTGAAGAACAAGTGATATCTTAGAACAAGAATAAGCTGAATTGAATAGAAGAACAATAGTAATTGCATTAATACTCGAGGTACAGCAGAGCTCCACACCTTAATCTATGGTGTGTAGAAACTCCACCGTTGAAAATACATAAGTGATAATGGTGATCATTGGCTTCGGCCCCAGAGAGGGAACCAGAAGAACCAAGATGAAAATACAATAGTAAAAGGTCCTATTTATAGAGAACTAGTAACCTAGGATTTACAGAAATGAGTAAATGACGTATAAATCCACTTTCGGGCCCACTTGGTGTGTGCTTGGGCTGAGCATTGAAGCTTTCATGTGTAGAGACTTTTCTTGGAGTTAAATGCCAGCTTTTGTGCTAGTTTGGGCGTTTAACTCCCATTCTTGTGCCAGTTTCGGCGTTTAACGCCGGGCAGTCTTAATCTGATTTGAAACGCCGGTTTGGGCCATCAAATCTCGGGCAAAGTATGGACTATTATATATTGATGGAAAGTCCAGGATGTCTACTTTCCAACGCAATTGAGAGCGCGTCAATTGGGCTTCTGTAGCTCCAAAAAATCCACTTCGAGTGCAGGGAGATCAGAATCCAACAGCATCTGCAGTCCTTTTCAGCCTCTGAATCGGATTTTTGCTCAGGTCCCTCAATTTCAGCCAGAAAATACCTGAAATCATAGAAAAACATACAAACTCATAGTAAAGTCCAGAAAAGTGAATTTTAACTAAAAACTAATAAAAATATAATAAAAACTAACTAAAACATACTAAAAACATACTAAAAACAATGCCAAAAAGCGTATAAATTATCCTCTCATCACAACAACAAATTTAAATTGTTGCTTGTCCCCAAGCAACTGAAAATCAAATAAGATAAAAAGAAGAGAATATGCAATGAATTCCAAAATCATCTATGAAGATCAGTATTAATTAGATGAGCGGGGCTTTTAGCTTTTTTCCTCTGAACAGTTTTGGCATCTCACTCTATCCTTTGAAATTCAGAATGATTGGCTTCTATAGGAACTCAGAATCCAGATAGTGTTATTGATTCTCCTAGTTAAGTATGATGATTCTTGAACACAGCTACTTTATGAGTCTTGGCCGTGGCCCAAAGCACTCTGTCTTCCAGTATTACCACCGGATACATATATACCACAGACACATAACTGGGTGAACCTTTTCAGAATGTGACTCAGCTTTGCTAGAGTCCCCAATTAGAGGTGTCCAGGGTTCTTAAGCACACTCTTTTTGCCTTGGATCATGACTTTATTTTTACCCTTGCCTTTTTTTTCTGCTTGCTTTCTCTCTTTTTTTTTTTTAGAATTCACTGCTTTTTCTTGCTTCAAGAATCATTTTTATGATTTTTCAGATCCTCAGTAACATGTCTCCTTTTTTTCATCATTCTTTCAAGAGCCAACATTCATGAACAACAAATTCAAAAGACATATGCACTGTTCAAGCATACATTCAGAAGTCAAAGTATTGCCACCACATCAAAATAATTAATCTGTTATAAAATTCAAAATTCATGCAATTCTTCTCTTTTTCAATTAAGAACATTTTTCATTTAAGAAAGGTGATGGATTCATAGGACATTCATAACTTTAAGGCATAGACACTGATGAGCGGATAATTTATACGCTTTTTGGCATTGTTTTTATATAGTTTTTAGTAAGTTTGAGCTATTTTTAGGGATGTTTTCATTAGTTTTTATGTTAAATTCACATTTCTGGACTTTACTATGAGTTTGTGTGTTTTTCTGTGATTTCAGGTAAATTCTGGCTGAAATTGAGGGACTTGAGCAAAACTCTGAAGAAGGCTGACAAAAGGACTGCTGATGCTGTTGGAATCTGACCTCCCTGCACTCGAAATAGATTTTCTGGAGCTACAGAACTCCAAATGGCGTGCTCTCAACGGCTTTGGAAAGTAGACATCCAGAGCTTTCCAGCAATATATAATAGTCTATACTTTATTCGGAGATTGACGACGTAACTTGGCGTTGAACGCCAAGTACATGCTGCTGTCTGGAGTTAAACGCCAGAAAAACGTCATGATCCGGAGTTGAACGCCCAAAACACGTCATAAATCGGAGTTCAACTCCAAGAGAAGCCTCAGCTCGTGGATTAATCAAGCTCAGCCCAAGCATACACCAAGTGGGCCCCGGAAGTGGATTTATGCATCAATTACTTACTCATGTAAACCCTAGGAGCTAGTTTATTATAAATAGAACATTTATCTATTGTATTAGATATCTTTGATCACTTTAAGTCTCTTTTGATCATTCGGTCTTGTGACCACATGGGGGCTGGCCATTCAGCCATGCCTGAACCTTCTACTTATGTGTTTTTAACGGTGGAGTTTCTGCACACCATAGATTAAGGGTGTGGAGCTCTGCTGTACCTCAAGTATTAATGCAATTCTATTGTCTTTTATTCAAATCTCTCTTATTCTTATTCCAAGATATTCATTCGTACCCAAGAACATGATGAATGTGATGATAAGTAACCCTCATTATCATTCTCACTTATGAACGCACGTGATTGACAACCACTTCCGTTCTACATGCAACCGAGCTTGAATGTGTATCTCTTAGATTCCCCAACAGAATCTTCGTGGTATAAGCTAGAGAGATGGCGGCATTTATGAGGATCCGGAAAGTCTCACCTTGTCTGTGGTATTCCGAGTAGGATCCTGGGAATCCGGAAAGTCTAACCTTGTCTGTGGTATTCCGAGTAGGATTCCGGTAATGAATGACTGTGACATGCTTCAAACTTGCAAGTGCTGGGCGTTGGTGACAGACGCAAAAGAATCAAGGGGTTCTATTCCAGTAGGCGCAGGAACCAACCAGTGATTAGCCGTGCTGTGACAGAGCGCGTGAGCGTAGTTTTCACTGCGAGGATGGGATGTAGCCATCAACCATGGGTGATGCCTCCAGACGATTAGCCATGCGAGTGACAGCCGCATAGGATCATTTTCCCGAGAGGATTGAAAGTAGCCACCACTGATGGTGAACCCCTATACACAGCTTGCCATGGAAAGGAGTAAGAAGGATTGAGTTGAAGCAGTGGGAGAGCAGGTGTCCTTGAGCCATACAGTATCTCCATTCGCTTATCTGAAATTCCCACCAATGAATCTGCATGAGTATTCTATCCCTTTTATTATTTATTTTCTTATTTCTATTTTCGAAACCATAAACCAATTTTAATCTGCCTAACTGAGATTTACAAGGTGACCATAGCTTGCTTCATACCAACAATCTCTGTGGGATCGACCCTTACTCACGTAAGGTTTATTACTTGGACGACCCAGTACACTTGCTGGTTAGTTGAACGGAGTTGTGTCCACTAGTGCCAATTTCAAATTCCATAAAAGTACAACTTAAAGAATAGTGAATCTCTCTTCCATTGAGCGCCCTCTTCACAAATGTCTATGAGGACTTGGTCCAACCTTTGATCAAAGTTGACCCTTCTAGTGTAGGGGTGTTCATCTCCTTGCATCATGGGCAAGTTGAATGCCATCCTTACATTTTCCAGACTAAAATCTAAGCATTTCCCCCGAACCGTTGTAAGCCAATTCTTTGGGTCCGGGTTCACACTTTGATCATGGTTCTTGGTGATCCATGCATTGGCATAGAACTCTTGAACCATTAAGATTCCTACTTGTTGAATGGGGTTGGTAAGAACTTCCCAACCTCTTCTTTGGATCTCATGTCGGATCTTTGGATATTCACTTTTGAGTTTGAAAGGGACCTCGGGGATCATCTTCTTCATGGCCACAACTTCATAGAAGTGGTCTTGATGCACCCTTGAGATGAATCTCTCCATCTCCCATGACTCGGAGGTGGAAGCTTTTGCCTTTCCTTTCCTCTTTCTAGAGGTTTCTCTAGCCTTAGATGCCATAAATGGTTATGAAAAAAAAAAGCAATGCTTTTACCACACCAAACTTAGAAGGTTTGCTCGTCCTCGAGCAAAAGAAGAAAGAAGAGAGTAGAAGAAGAAGAAATAGAGTAGATGGAGGTAGCTTTGTTTTTCGGCCAAGGGGGAGAAGTAGTGTATAGGTTGTGTGAAAATGAAGGAGTGAAGATGGGTTTATATAGGGGTGGAGATGATGCCAGGGCATTTTCGCCAGTTTCACTGACCTTTTCTTTACTGTTTTTAGGTAATTTCATGCATTTTCTTAGGAAATAAGTTAGTTTTGGGCAAATATTCACTCAGACCTTGATTCAAGCATACATTGTGCATTTTACATTATTTCATGAGAATTTTGCATGATTTTAATGACAAAATTGTATATTGCATTACCCATGACTTGGACTAGAACTTTGATGCACTCTATTGCTTGATTTCAGGACCAAAAGGAAGCAAGGAATGGGAGGTAACTTGCAAAGTTAAGGAGAAAAGTAATTGCCAAAAACACTCTCAAAAGCCATCAACACCCACGTTAAAGAGTCACGTTAACTAAGTTAACGTGAACTCTAACGTGGAGAAGAGAAGTTGAGCCAACGTTAGTGACACTTAACATTGTCACTAACGTTGGCAATTGCTCACAAATGGCCACGTTAGAAGCCACGTTAACCTAGTTAACGTGGCCTCTAACGTTAAAGGGGGAAGAGAAGTCAACGTTAGTGACACTCAACATTGTCATTAACGTTGGCAAGTTAACGTGAGAGCTAACGTAAGAGATGGAGAGTTGTCGACAACGTTAGTGACACTCAACATTGTCACTAACGTTGGAGCAACCACACAACCCCCAAGAGCCACGTTAACCTTCACGTTAACTTGGTTAACGTGGAAGCTAACGTTAGTGACACTCAACATTGTCATTAACGTTGGGACGGCTAAGAATGGCCACGTTAGAAGCCACGTTAACCTAGTTAACGTGGACTCTAACGTGAGACCTAGGGGAACACTTAAACGTTAGTGACAATGTTGAGTGTCACTAACATTCTCGAAGGATGGCAAAAGCCACGTTAGAAGCCACGTTAACCTAGTTAACGTGAGCTTCAACGTGAAGCAAAAAGGGGCACACTTGAACGTTAGTGACAATGTTGAGTGTCACTAACGTTCTCGAAGGCTAACAAGGCAACGTTAAAAGCCACGTTAACCCAGTTAACGTGGGCTTTAACGTGAGGCAAAGGGGTGCATTGCAACGTTAGTGATAATGTTAAGTGTCACTAACGTTCTCGAACTTGTAATTCCACTAACTGTTAAACACCCCTAACGTCTTGAGCTAAAGTCTCTGCCCACTTCACACTTTCTCTCTGCAAGTAAGCCAAGCCCAATTGAAGAAAGGAACTACTTCAAAGATCCAGAGGCCCAAGACTTGGAGAGCTAACTAGAAGCTAAGAAGAGTAGTATATATAGGAGTAGTTTTGAAATATAGAGAGAGCTTTTTGGGGGAGGAAGACAGAGAACTACTCTCTGCATTTTTACTTTCTCTGCACTTCTGGTTTTATCATGTATTCTCCATCTTTAATTTTGATTTCTAGAGCTATGAACAACTAAACCCCTTTCATTGGGTTAGCGAGCTCTGTTGTAATTTGATGGATCAATACTAATTTTCTTGTTCTTCTTCTATCTTTCCTTTTGATTTTACTTGAAAGCTTTCGATCTTCATCCAATTGGATAGTGATCTTGGAAAAGAAGCTATTCAAACATGGATCTCTTCGGATCCTTGAAAAAGGAATAAAGAGATTAGCTAGAAATGCTTTCTCATGCTGGACCAAATTGAGTGTGGATGGGTATGTGGCTATAACCCTCTAAGCATTTGATTTGGGAAGTGCATGTGGTATAATCAGTGACCACACTTCATCTCTTCTCATGAGCAATTGACCAAGGAATTGGCTATTGATCAAGATTTGAGAGATTGAATTGCAATAAATTGTGATTCAATCACTTAAGATTGCCAAGGAGATCAATGAGTGCATTGATTGAGGAAGAGATGAAAATGAGATTGATTCGGAGAATGCAACATCTCCTAAGCCCAATGAACTCCCCATTTCTGATCTTACCCATTCTCTTTATTTTCTGCAATTTACTTTTATGAGCAATTCCCCCATTCCCATTTACAATTCTGCTATTTATTTTCAGTCATTTACTTTCCTGCCATTTTAATTTCTACAATTATCAACTCTATTCATGGATTTGCTCAACTAGATCATTCCTCTAATTAAAGTTGCTTGATCAATCAATCCCTGTGGGATTCGACCTCACTCTATTGTGAGTTTTTACTTGACGACAAATTCGGTACACTTGCCGAATGGGAATTTGTTGAGAGACAAATTTTACCCTGATCAAGTTTATGGCGCCGTTGCCGGAGATTGATTGTGCTTCGACAATGATTACATTAGAGGATCACTAGATTGAGCATTTGTATTTTGTTTGATTTAATTTTCTGTTTGGTTAATTTGCTTCCGTCTTAGTTTAATTCTTCCCCTCCCTGTTTCTGAGTTTTTCTTTGCTATTTACAATTCAGTTCACTAACCCACTAACTGTTTGATATATTGCATCACTGACACTAACAAGTTATTCTAACAAGATACTTTCTGCATTGCTTTTCTTGCTTGTACTCTGTTGGTTGTATGACAGGGAGAAGAAGCGGAGCTTCAACTTCCTTTGATTCTGAACCTCAGAGAACCTTCTTAAGATTAAGAAGGGAGGCAAAGGAAAAACGTGTAATGGGTGCTGAAGAAGAAGAGGAACACTTTGAAGAATACTTTGAAACAACCATGGAGGACCATCGTGAGGAAGAGGTGCACAACCATGGTGGAGAAGGTAGAGCAAATCCTGGTGGGGAAGATAGAAGAGTCTTGGGCTCTTACATCAACCAAAACCCAGGGAATTGCGGAAGTAGCATCCAAAAACCAACCATCCATGCCAACAACTTTGAACTAAAGCCACAGCTCATCACCCTCGTTCAGAATAATTGCTCGTTCGGAGGAGGTGTCCAAGAAGACCCCAACCAACACTTAAGCACATTCCTGAGAATATGTGACACAGTGAAGTCCAATGGCGTTCAACCAGACGTTTATAGACTATTGTTGTTCCCATTCTCTCTCAGAGACAAGGCAACCAAGTGGTTGGAGTCTTTTCCAAAGGAGAGCTTGACAACTTGGGATGATGTTATGAACAAGTTTTTAGCAAGATTTTACCCCCCTCAACGAGTCAATCGGCTGAGAGCTGAGGTCCAAACTTTCAGGCAACAAGATGGTGAGACTCTATATGAAGCATGGGAGAGGTTTAAAGACCTAACAAGGAGATGTCCATCTGATATGTTCAATGAATGGGTACAGCTGCACATCTTCTATGAAGGACTGTCATATGAATCTAAGAAGGTCGTAGACCATTCATCCGGAGGTTCTTTGAACAAGAAGAAGACCATTGAGGAAGACATAGATGTCATTGAAACTGTAGCTGAGAATGACTACTTCTATGCTTCCGAAAGAGGGAACACTAGAGGGGTAATGGAGCTGAACAATGTAGATGCTCTGCTGGCTCAAAACAAGCTCATCACCAAGCAGCTAGCTGACCTTACCAAGAAGATGGAGAGAAGTCAAGTGGCAGCAATCACCACTTCAACTCAAGAGGAAGCAAGTGAAGAGGAAGAAGGCACTCAGGAGCAAGCAAACTACATTGGGAACTCACCTAGATACAACCATGATCCATACTCCAAGACCTACAACCTTGGATGGAGGAATCACCCAAAATTTGGGTGGGGTAATCAACAAGTCCAAGGCCAAGATCAGAGATGCCACAACTCCAACAACAACACAGCTCCCCAACAATTCACACAGAGGACATACCCACAAAACCACATCAATACATCTCAACCTTCTACCTCTACCCCCAACATACCATCATTTGATGACAGAATCTCTAAGATTGAAACCTTACTTGAGGGCATATGCAAAGACATTCAAGACAATAAGGTGTTCAAAGAAGAGGTGAGAGCCAGTATGAAGAATTGGGGGGAAGCAATCAAGAAGCTGGAATTCCAAGTGGGATATTTGTCTGAGAAGATTCCCAGACCCACTGATAGCTTCCCAAGTGACACAGAGAAGAATCCGAGAGGTGAAGCAAAGAAAGTAAGATGGGAAGACTGCAATATGGTCACTACAAATGACAAGGAGACTGAAGACAAGCCAAGCAAGCTGTCAGATCAACCTGAAATTACATTAGTAGAGAAGGAGAAGAAAGACCAACAAGAACCAGAAATCTCACAACAGGAGCTGCTGAGACTATACGCACCATTTCCTCAACTGCTAAAGGGTGCTGTGGGAAAGAGAATGTACTCAAGGTTCTTAGACTCGTTTGCATCTTTGAATGTGAACATACCATTCATCAAGGTCATTCAGCAAATGCCAGCGTTCATCAAGTATATGAAGGAACTACTTCCCAAGAAGAGCTTACTCAAGGGGGGCCAGACTATAGTGATGAACAAGGATTGCAGCACCCTCATTCAAACACAATTTCCTGCGAAAAGAAAAGACCCAGGAAGTTTTCATGTCCCTTGTGCTATAGGGGAAACAAATTTTGATAGAGCACTTTGCGATTTGGGAGCAAGCATCAACTTAATACCCCTATCACTGGTAAAAAGGCTGCAGATCAATGAGATACTACCTACAGATGTAGTCATAAAGCTGGCTGACAAGACTCAAAAGCAAGCAGTAGGAGTGGTGGAAAATGTGTTGCTCAAAGTTGGAAAATACTTTCTCCCAACAGACTTTGTCATCCTGGACATGGAAGAGAGTCACCTGCACCCAATCATATTGGGGAGACCATTTCTAGCTACTGCTAGAGCACTCATAGATGTGGAGAAAGGGGAGCTAATATTAAGGATCCATGATGAAAAACTGAGTTTCAGTGTTTTCGAACTCTCACTGGAAAAAGATGAAGAGGAAAAAGAACCGAGCAAAGGGCATCATGAGATACTAAAGGAAGAAGCAAGCACTGAAGCACAACCAGCTCATCCTGAGATTCACTGGGTTGATGGACAAGGCCAGCAGCAAGTGCCACAGGTCAAGGAAAAATTGGAGGAACCTAAGCCACCAGAAGTTTGTGAGGACATTAACAAAAGCTCATCAAAGAAGGAGGCCACCAGGAGTAAGAAAACAGCACCAGGGGCAAAGAAAAAGGTACCAAGGGGGTGGCGGAACAAGAAGATTCCTACGGAAGATTTCTCTCCAGGGGATAAAGTAATGTCAGCCTACTTCACAGATATCCCCCCTAATCTCCCCACTGTACCATCTCAGCTACCTAAGGTCTTCACCATCAACATAGTTCTCTCCTTGGAGCACGTAGAGATCATTGATACAACCAACGGATACAAGTCCACTGCCAGAGGAGAAGACTTCAAGCATTACCAACCACCATAATAAGGGGGTAACGTCAAGCTAGTGACGCTAAAGAAGCGCTTCATGGGAGGCAACCCATGTTTTACATGCTTGCAAAAGTAGTGAATAAATCAATATTCATGAATTCCAACCAAAAATTGACAAACACGTGTGAAATTTTTATATGCAGAATATAGTGAAGAACAATTTTGGTGTTCAAAGCATTATTCTTAAAGCTTTGAACACAACTTTTCATCACAGTGCTCCAAACTAAGTTTGGTGTCACCTTAGGGTGCTACCAATGTTCATATGAAGATACATAGTTAGTTAGTTAGTTGGAATTCAAGAATAAACAAGTATTTTTTTTACTCTATTTTATTCTAGCCGTAAAGGGTGAAGCAATTTTGTTTCATTTTAATATCCGTTCTTACTTTTCTTATTCTATCTTTATAGGGAAGGAAAGTGAGCATTGATGAGGATTGATTAGACAATTTAATGGGGGAGGCTCGGCCACTTCACGAAGAGAACCATACACTTGTCCCAACAAGGAGGCATGGGAAATGTTGCCATGCAACATTGAAAGAAGAAGAATCTTGAAGACCGAACCAACATTCCCCATTAAGTGATGATCCTTGTCCTCCCTTCGTATACAACCCCATCCGTCCATCAAGGAAACATTCGTGCAATCCACACCCTTCATGCACTCATGACTTTTCCTATATAAGTGAACCTTAGTGCATGATCACTCCTTACATTCAAACCCCCACTCTCCATACTTCTGTTGGCACACTAAACCCTTCATCACGCATTGTTTTAACAAACCCACTCTTTATCTATCCGAAGCCTCAACCCACCTCAAAACAACAACTCAAGTCATGGCATCATCAAGCTCAAAGAGGCAAAAGAGAAAGAAACCCATGGAGAGTGTTCCCTTTGACGAGAAGAGATTCAAAACTGCCTTTCATGAATGAGAATTCGAGCGGATAAGGGCCAGAAAGATATTACCAGAGTTAATCTTCCAAATCAATGCCAATGAATCACCATAGATTTTGAGGAAAATCGAACAGAGAGGGTGGCAATTGCTCACCAGTCCAGAGGGTAAGATCAATGGCAACCTCATCAAAGAGTTTTATGTAAATGTAGTTAGAGAGGAGAAGACCAAAGCCCCAACTTACAAAAGCTATGTGAGAGGAAGGGAGGTCGACTTCAGCCCAAGTGCCATAATAAGAGCTCTTCAATTGTAATTCCCTCATTTTAACGAGGAGAGTTATCAGTCAAGGATAAGTAGAAGCCCTGATAAGGATGAGCTCTCAGAGATAGCGTCAGATATCTGTGTGATAGCAGCTGATTGGGAGAGGTACTCAGATGGGAGACCAAAATTCATAAAAAGGGGAGACCTTCACCCTGAGGCCAAGGGGTGGTTCGAGCTTGTAAGAAGGTCCATCCAACCGGCTGCTAATAATTCAGAAGTTAACATCAACCGAGCCACCATGGTGCAATGCTTAGTACTAGGTGGGGAAATCAATGTGCATGAGCTTATTGCCGAAGGGATTCAAGAGTCGGCTGAGAAAGTTGACTCAGGTGCAAGGCTTTGGTACCCCAGCACAATTTTCCGCTTGTGCAACAAGGCTAAGGTAGTATTTGAGGACAGCAGTCCAGACTGGGTGAACCCAGGGAAGCTGGTCACACTTGAGCGCATGGTCCATACCTCACTTGCTCAACAACTAAGAAGGCCGCGTATAGGAAGGCACAGAGCCCAAGAAGAAGTTCACCAAGAGGAGTATCATCAGGAAGATTACCAACAAGAAGAGCAACACAACCCAGCCAATCTCAATATGAGTCATATCTTACATGCCATTGAGGATTTGGAGATGAAATATATGGAGGGACAAGAGCAAATACTTGCCATGCAGTCCAAATGGATGAAGCAACAAGAAGAGTGGCAGAAACAACACATGGAGCAGCAACAGGAGCAATATTCACAACTCACTCAAGCCTTACACCAAGTAACAGAGAGGCAAGAGCGTCAAGACAAACGCCTTCAAGAGCTCAACCAGTGGCAATTAGCTCAGATGAAATCATTTAATGAGTTTAGCGTGCTGAATGAAGGAAGGCAGTTGGATAGAGAGGAATTCAGTGTAAACACTCAAGCCAGATTGAGCTATATGTCTGATAATATGCACCACCTACATTATGCCATTCCCACATATGAAGAGGTCTAAAAAGAGTTTGTTGAACGAGAAGAAAGGAAGGTGAAACAGCAGAAGGAAACTCTGAAGAAAAAGATGGAAGATGCTGGGTTCTGGAAGAAACTACTTGGAAAAGGGAAAGGGAGTGGGAGCTCAAGCACTCAAGAAAAGCACCAAGAGGACAAGCATGGAGGGGAGCATGAGCAACCACATGAGTAAAAGGTGGTGGAGCTTCTTTCTTTTTTTTCTTTTTTTTTTGTTTATATCATAAATAAGGAGGATCTTGTATGAAATAGAACATGCCTCCATAGTAGCTAAACAACTTTCAATTATGCATTCTAAGTTTTCAAATTAAGAAGTCAGTGCCTGCTAGCCTTTATGTTACTGCATTCGTATCTTTACTCATTGTATGCTTGTCTTTTAAATCAAATAAAAAGAGAATGTTTTATGTTTACAAAAGACCAGAAAGGAGTTCATAATGTGGAAGTGCATTCATGAATCTTTGGGGGTAGTCATAAGTTAGCTAAGTTGGTTCAACCACAAGGTTAGGATGACAACTATCTATTCTGAATACTTTACTTTTGATATACCCATGAGACTAAGATAACAACAAGATCCTAATAAGAGAAAAGGGAAAGAACAAGGGAAGTGAAAAACAAAAGAAAAAGAGTAAGCAATAAGGCTAGGCACCAATGGTTTACCCTAAGACATGTGTCTGTGGTGCTCCCGTGTGAGGGATCTACTTGGATGAATAAGCTCTTTGGGGTGCTTCATCACCTGGTAACTTGGGTTAACTAACCCGGGATTATCAGCTGAAAATCCACTATCAAGAGTAACCCTCACCACAGAGCATTTAGTAACCCAAAGAGGTGCTGGACACCAAGGTCTGAAGGAAAGAAAATAAATAAACTATATGCCTGTGGTGTGTATGTATGGGGGAGAGACTTGAGCAAGTAAGTCCTTAAGGGTGCTTCAACACCTAGCACCTTGAACCAACTGGTTCGGGAGTGTTGACTGAAAGCTTATCCTAAAGAGTTGCCCCCCTACAAGACACTTAGCCTAAAAACACAAATAAGCCCTTGAAATAACAATAAAAAGATCAATAAATAAAGATCTCATGGGATATAACAAAGTGAGTAATTTAGGAGATGATAAAGGTCTGAAAGCCAGTAGTGGAATGAACCTAAGTTGCTATGCATGAAACCACCATAAAATTAATAATATGACTTCCACAAGAATGACTCATTTCTCTGGAGATTCCATTCATCATTCTCTTGTTCCAGTACTTGCTTAGGGACAAGCAAGCTTTAAGTTTGGTGTTGTGATGCCAGGGCATTTTGGCCAGTTTCACTGACCTTTTCTTTACTGTTTTTAGGTAATTTCATGCATTTTCTTAGGAAATAAGTTAGTTTTGGGCAAATATTCACTCAAACCTTGATTCAAGCATACATTGTGCATTTTACATTATTTCATGAGGATTTTGCATGATTTTAATGACAAAATTGTATATTGCATTACCCATGACTTGGACTAGAACTTTGATGCACTCTATTGCTTGATTTCAGGACCAAAAAGAAGCAAGGAATGGGAGGTAACTTGCAAAGTTAAGGAGAAAAGTAATTGCCAAAAACACTCTCAAAAGCCATCAACACCCACGTTAAAGAGTCACGTTAACTAAGTTAACGTGAACTCTAACGTGGAGAAGAGAAGTTGAGCCAACGTTAGTGACACTTAACATTGTCACTAACATTGGCAATTGCTCACAAATGGCCACGTTAGAAGCCACGTTAACCTAGTTAACGTGGCCTCTAACGTTAAAGGGGGAAGAGAAGTCAATGTTAGTGACACTCAACATTGTCACTAACGTTGGCCTAAGGTGCAAAGAGACACGTTAACTCTCACGTTAACTTGGTTAACGTGGGAGCTAACGTAAGAGATGGAGAGTTGTCGACAACGTTAGTGACACTCAACACTGTCGCTAACGTTGGAACAACCACACAACCCCCAAGAGCCACGTTAACCTTCACGTTAACTTGGTTAACGTGGAAGCTAACGATGAGGAATGAAGAATGAGCCAACGTTAGTGACACTCAACATTGTCACTAACGTTGGGATGGCTAAGAATGGCCACGTTAGAAGCCACATTAACCTAGTTAACGTGGATTCTAACGTGAGACCTAGGGGCACACTTGAATGTTAGTGACAATGTTGAGTGTCACTAACATTCTCGAAGGATGGCAAAAGCCACGTTAGAAGCCACGTTAACCTAGTTAACGTGAGCTTTAACGTGAAGCAAAAAGGGGCACACTTGAACGTTAGTGACAATGTTGAGTGTCACTAACGTTCTCGAAGGCTAACAAGGCAACGTTAAAAGCCACGTTAACCCAGTTAACGTGGGCTTTAACGTGAGGCAAAGGGGTGCATGGCAACGTTAGTGACAATGTTAAGTGTCACTAACGTTCTCGAACTTGTAATTCCACTAACTGTTAAACACCCCTAACGTCTTGAGCTAAAGTCTCTGCCCACTTCACACTTTCTCTCTGCAAGTAAGCCAAGCCCAATTGAAGAAAGGAACTACTTCAAAGATCCAGAGGCCCAAGACTTGGAGAGCTAACTAGAAGCTGAGAAGAGTAGTATATATAGGAGTAGTTTTGAAATATAGAGAGAGCTTTTTGGGGGAGGAAGACAGAGAACTACTCTCTGCATTTTTACTTTCTCTGCACTTCTGGTTTTATCATGTATTCTCCATCTTTAATTTTGATTTCTAGAGCTATGAACAACTAAACCCCTTTCATTGGGTTAGCGAGCTCTGTTGTAATTTGATGGATCAATACTAATTTTCTTGTTCTTCTTCTATCTTTCCTTTTGATTTTACTTGAAAGCTTTCGATCTTCATCCAATTGGATAGTGATCTTGGAAAAGAAGCTATTCAAACATGGATCTCTTCGGATCCTTGAAAAAGGAATAAAGAGATTAGCTAGAAATGCTTTCTCATGCTGGACCAAATTGAGTGTGGATGGGTATGTGGCTATAACCCTCTAAGCATTTGATTTGGGAAGTGCATGTGGTATAATCAGTGACCACACTTCATCTCTTCTCATGAGCAATTGACCAAGGAATTGGCTATTGATCAAGATTTGAGAGATTGAATTGCAATAAATTGTGATTCAATCACTTAAGATTGCCAAGGAGATCAATGAGTGCATTGATTGAGGAAGAGATGAAAATGAGATTGATTCGGAGAATGCAACATCTCCTAAGCCCAATGAACTCCCCATTTCTGATCTTACCCATTCTCTTTATTTTCTGCAATTTACTTTTTTGAGCAATTCCCCCATTCCCATTTACAATTCTGCTATTTATTTTCAGTCATTTACTTTCCTACCATTTTAATTTCTACAATTATCAACTCTATTCATGGATTCGCTCAACTAGATCATTCCTCTAATTAAAGTTGCTTGATCAATCAATCCCTGTGGGATTCGACCTCACTCTATTGTGAGTTTTTACTTGACGACAAATTCGGTACACTTGCCGAATGGGAATTTGTTGAGAGACAAATTTTACCCTGATCAAGTTTATGGCGCCGTTGCCGGAGCTTGATTGTGCATCGACAATGATTACATTAGAGGATCACTAGATTGAGCATTTGTATTTTGTTTGATTTAATTTTCTGTTTGGTTAATTTGCTTCCGTCTTAGTTTAATTCTTCCCCTCCCTGTTTCTGAGTTTTTCTTTGCTATTTACAATTCAGTTCACTAACCCACTAACTGTTTGATATATTGCATCACTGACACTAACAAGTTATTCTAACAAGATACTTTCTGCATTGCTTTTCTTGCTTGTACTCTGTTGGTTGTATGACAGGGAGAAGAAGCGGAGCTTCAACTTCCTTTGATTCTGAACCTCAGAGAACCTTCTTAAGATTAAGAAGGGAGGCAAAGGAAAAACGTGTAATGGGTGCTGAAGAAGAAGAGGAACACTTTGAAGAATACTTTGAAACAACCATGGAGGACCATCGTGAGGAAGAGGTGCACAACCATGGTGGAGAAGGTAGAGCAAATCCTGGTGGGGAAGATAGAAGAGTCTTGGGCTCTTACATCAACCAAAACCCAGGGAATTGCGAAAGTAGCATCCAAAAACCAACCATCCATGCCAACAACTTTGAACTAAAGCCACAGCTCATCACCCTCGTTCAGAATAATTGCTCGTTCGGAGGAGGTGTCCAAGAAGACCCCAACCAACACTTAAGCACATTCCTGAGAATATGTGACACAGTGAAGTCCAATGGCGTTCAACCAGACGTCTATAGACTATTGTTGTTCCCATTCTCTCTCAGAGACAAGGCAACCAAGTGGTTGGAGTCTTTTCCAAAGGAGAGCTTGACAACTTGGGATGATGTTATGAACAAGTTTTTAGCAAGATTTTACCCCCCTCAACGAGTCAATCGGCTGAGAGCTGAGGTCCAAACTTTCAGGCAACAAGATGGTGAGACTCTATATGAAGCATGGGAGAGGTTTAAAGACCTAACAAGGAGATGTCCATCTGATATGTTCAATGAATGGGTACAGCTGCACATCTTCTATGAAGGACTGTCATATGAATCTAAGAAGGTCGTAGACCATTCATCCGGAGGTTCTTTGAACAAGAAGAAGACCATTGAGGAAGACATAGATGTCATTGAAACTGTAGCTGAGAATGACTACTTCTATGCTTCCGAAAGAGGGAACACTAGAGGGGTAATGGAGCTGAACAATGTAGATGCTCTGCTGGCTCAAAACAAGCTCATCACCAAGAAGCTAGCTGACCTTACCAAGAAGATGGAGAGAAGTCAAGTGGCAGCAATCACCACTTCAACTCAAGAGGAAGCAAGTGAAGAGGAAGAAGGCACTCAGGAGCAAGCAAACTACATTGGGAACTCACCTAGATACAACCATGATCCATACTCCAAGACCTACAACCTTGGATGGAGGAATCACCCAAACTTTGGGTGGGGTAATCAACAAGTCCAAGGCCAAGATCAGAGATGCCACAACTCCAACAACAACACAGCTCCCCAACAATTCACACAGAGGACATACCCACAAAACCACATCAATACATCTCAACCTTCTACCTCTACCCCCAACATACCATCATTTGATGACAGAATCTCTAAGATTGAAACCTTACTTGAGGGCATATGCAAAGACATTCAAGACAATAAGGTGTTCAAAGAAGAGGTGAGAGCCAGTATGATGAATCGGGGGGGAAGCAATCAAGAAGCTGGAATTCCAAGTGGGATATTTGTCTGAGAAGATTCCCAGACCCACTGATAGCTTCCCAAGTGACACAGAGAAGAATCCGAGAGGTGAAGCAAAGAAAGTAAGATGGGAAGACTGCAATATGGTCACTACAAATGACAAGGAGACTGAAGACAAGCCAAGCAAGCTGTCAGATCAACCTGAAATTACATTAGTAGAGAAGGAGAAGAAAGACCAACAAGAACCAGAAATCTCACAACAGGAGCTGCTGAGACTATACGCACCATTTCCTCAACTGCTAAAGGGTGCTGTGGGAAAGAGAATGTACTCAAGGTTCTTAGACTCGTTTGCATCTTTGAATGTGAACATACCATTCATCAAGGTCATTCAGCAAATGCCAGCATTCATCAAGTATATGAAGGAACTACTTCCCAAGAAAAGCTTACTCAAGGGGGCCAGACTATAGTGATGAACAAGGATTGCAGCACCCTCATTCAAACACAATTTCCTGCGAAAAGAAAAGACCCAGGAAGTTTTCATGTCCCTTGTGCTATAGGGGAAACAAATTTTGATAGAGCACTTTGCGATTTGGGAGCAAGCATCAACTTAATACCCCTATCACTGGTAAAAAGGCTGCAGATCAATGAGATACTACCTACAGATGTAGTCATAAAGCTGGCTGACAAGACTCAAAAGCAAGCAGTAGGAGTGGTGGAAAATGTGTTGCTCAAAGTTGGAAAATACTTTCTCCCAACAGACTTTGTCATCCTGGACATGGAAGAGAGTCACCTGCACCCAATCATATTGGGGAGACCATTTCTAGCTACTGCTAGAGCACTCATAGATGTGGAGAAAGGGGAGCTAATATTAAGGATCCATGATGAAAAACTGAGTTTCAGTGTTTTCGAACTCTCACTGGAAAAAGATGAAGAGGAAAAAGAACCGAGCAAAGGGCATCATGAGATACTAAAGGAAGAAGCAAGCACTGAAGCACAACCAGCTCATCCTGAGATTCACTGGGTTGATGGACAAGGCCAGCAGCAAGTGCCACAGGTCAAGGAAAAATTGGAGGAACCTAAGCCACCAGAAGTTTGTGAGGACATTAACAAAAGCTCATCAAAGAAGGAGGCCACCAGGAGTAAGAAAACAGCACCAGGGGCAAAGAAAAAGGTACCAAGGGGGTGGCGGAACAAGAAGATTCCTACGGAAGATTTCTCTCCAGGGGATAAAGTAATGTCAGCCTACTTCACAGATATCCCCCCTAATCTCCCCACTGTACCATCTCAGCTACCTAAGGTCTTCACCATCAACATAGTTCTCTCCTTGGAGCACGTAGAGATCATTGATACAACCAACGGATACAAGTCCACTGCCAGAGGAGAAGACTTCAAGCATTACCAACCACCATAATAAGGGGGTAACGTCAAGCTAGTGACGCTAAAGAAGCGCTTCATGGGAGGCAACCCATGTTTTACATGCTTGCAAAAGTAGTGAATAAATCAATATTCATGAATTCCAACCAAAAATTGACAAACACGTGTGAAATTTTTATATGCAGAATATAGTGAAGAACAATTTTGGTGTTCAAAGCATTATTCTTAAAGCTTTGAACACAACTTTTCATCACAGTGCTCCAAACTAAGTTTGGTGTCACCTTAGGGTGCTACCAATGTTCATATGAAGATACACAGTTAGTTAGTTAGTTGGAATTCAAGAATAAACAAGTATTTTTTTTACTCTATTTTATTCTAGCCGTAAAGGGTGAAGCAATTTTGTTTCATTTTAATATCCGTTCTTACTTTTCTTATTCTATCTTTATAGGGAAGGAAAGTGAGCATTGATGAGGATTGATTAGACAATTTAATGGGGGAGGCCCGGCCACTTCACGAAGAGAACCATACACTTGTCCCAACAAGGAGGCATGGGAAATGTTGCCATGCAACATTGAAAGAAGAAGAATCTTGAAGACCGAACCAACATTCCCCATTAAGTGATGATCCTTGTCCTCCCTTCGTATACAACCCCATCCGTCCATCAAGGAAACATTCGTGCAATCCACACCCTTCATGCACTCATGACTTTTCCTATATAAGTGAACCTTAGTGCATGCTCACTCCTTACATTCAAACCCCCACTCTCCATACTTCTGTTGGCACACTAAACCCTTCATCACGCATTGTTTTAACAAACCCACTCTTTATCTATCCGAAGCCTCAACCCACCTCAAAACAACAACTCAAGTCATGGCATCATCAAGCTCAAAGAGGCAAAAGAGAAAGAAACCCATGGAGAGTGTTCCCTTTGACGAGAAGAGATTCAAAACTGCCTTTCATGAATGAGAATTCGAGCGGATAAGGGCCAGAAAGATATTACCAGAGTTAATCTTCCAAATCAATGCCAATGAATCACCATAGATTTTGAGGAAAATCGAACAGAGAGGGTGGCAATTGCTCACCAGTCCAGAGGGTAAGATCAATGGCAACCTCATCAAAGAGTTTTATGCAAATGTAGTTAGAGAGGAGAAGACCAAAGCCCCAACTTACAAAAGCTATGTGAGAGGAAGGGAGGTTGACTTCAGCCCAAGTGCCATAATAAGAGCTCTTCAATTGTAATTCCCTCATTTTAACGAGGAGAGTTATCAGTCAAGGATAAGTAGAAGCCCTGATAAGGATGAGCTCTCAGAGATAGCGTCAGATATCTGTGTGATAGCAGCTGATTGGGAGAGGTACTCAGATGGGAGACCAAAATTCATAAAAAGGGGAGACCTTCACCCTGAGGCCAAGGGGTGGTTCGAGCTTGTAAGAAGGTCCATCCTACCGGCTGCTAATAATTCAGAAGTTAACATCAACCGAGCCACCATGGTGCAATGCTTAGTACTAGGTGGGGAAATCAATGTGCATGAGCTTATTGCCGAAGGGATTCAAGAGTCGGCTGAGAAAGTTGACTCAGGTGCCAGGCTTTGGTACCCCAGCACAATTTTCCGCTTGTGCAACAAGGCTAAGGTAGTATTTGAGGACAGCAGTCCAGACTGGGTGAACCCAGGGAAGCTGGTCACACTTGAGCGCATGGTCCATACCTCACTTGCTCAACAACTAAGAAGGCCGCATATAGGAAGGCACAGAGCCCAAGAAGAAGTTCACCAAGAGGAGTATCATCAGGAAGATTACCAACAAGAAGAGCAACACAACCCAGCCAATCTCAATATGAGTCATATCTTACATGCCATTGAGGATTTGGAGAAGAAACATATGGAGGGACAAGAGCAAATACTTGCCATGCAGTCCAAATGGATGAAGCAACAAGAAGAGTGGCAGAAACAACACATGGAGCAGCAACAGGAGCAATATTCACAACTCACTCAAGCCTTACACCAAGTAACAGAGAGGCAAGAGCGTCAAGACAAACGCCTTCAAGAGCTCAACCAGCGGCAATTAGCTCAGATGAAATCATTTAATGAGTTTAGCGTGCTGAATGAAGGAAGGCAGTTGGATAGAGAGGAATTCAGTGTAAACACTCAAGCCAGATTGAGCTATATGTCTGATAATATGCACCACCTACATTATGCCATTCCCACATATGAGGAGGTCTAAAAAGAGTTTGTTGAACGAGAAGAAAGGAAGGTGAAACAGCAGAAGGAAACTCTGAAGAAAAAGATGGAAGATGCTGGGTTCTGGAAGAAACTACTTGGAAAAGGGAAAGGGAGTGGGAGCTCAAGCACTCAAGAAAAGCACCAAGAGGACAAGCATGGAGGGGAGCATGAGCAACCACATGAGTAAAAGGTGGTGGAGCTTCTTTCTTTTTTTTCTTTTTTTTTTGTTTATATCATAAATAAGGAGGATCTTGTATGAAATAGAACATGCCTCCATAGTAGCTAAACAACTTTCAATTATGCATTCTAAGTTTTCAAATTAAGAAGTCAGTGCCTGCTAGCCTTTATGTTACTGCATTCGTATCTTTACTCATTGTATGCTTGTCTTTTAAATCAAATAAAAAGAGAATGTTTTATGTTTACAAAAGACCAGAAAGGAGTTCATAATGTGGAAGTGCATTCATGAATCTTTGGGGGTAGTCATAAGTTAGCTAAGTTGGTTCAACCACAAGGTTAGGATGACAACTATCTATTCTGAATACTTTACTTTTGATATACCCATGAGACTAAGATAACAACAAGATCCTAATAAGAGAAAAGGGAAAGAACAAGGGAAGTGAAAAACAAAAGAAAAAGAGTAAGCAATAAGGCTAGGCACCAATGGTTTACCCTAAGACATGTGTCTGTGGTGCTCCCGTGTGAGGGATCTACTTGGATGAATAAGCTCTTTGGGGTGCTTCATCACCTGGTAACTTGGGTTAACTAACCCGGGATTATCAGCTGAAAATCCACTATCAAGAGTAACCCTCACCACAGAGCATTTAGTAACCCAAAGAGGTGCTGGACACCAAGGTCTGAAGGAAAGAAAATAAATAAACTATATGCCTGTGGTGTGTATGTATGGGGGAGAGACTTGAGCAAGTAAGTCCTTAAGGGTGCTTCAACACCTAGCACCTTGAACCAACTGGTTCGGGAGTGTTGACTGAAAGCTTATCCTAAAGAGTTGCCCCCCTACAAGACACTTAGCCTAAAAACACAAATAAGCCCTTGAAATAACAATAAAAAGATCAATAAATAAAGATCTCATGGGATATAACAAAGTGAGTAATTTAGGAGATGATAAAGGTCTGAAAGCCAGTAGTGGAATGAACCTAAGTTGCTATGCATGAAACCACCATAAAATTAGTAATATGACTTCCACAAGAATGACTCATTTCTTTGGAGATTCCATTCATCATTCTCTTGTTCCAGTACTTGCTTAGGGACAAGCAAGCTTTAAGTTTGGTGTTGTGATGCCAGGGCATTTTGGCCAGTTTCACTGACCTTTTCTTTACTGTTTTTAGTTAATTTCATGCATTTTCTTAGGAAATAAGTTAGTTTTGGGCAAATATTCACTCAAACCTTGATTCAAGCATACATTGTGCATTTTACATTATTTCATGAGGATTTTGCATGATTTTAATGACAAAATTGTATATTGCATTACCCATGACTTGGACTAGAACTTTGATGCACTCTATTGCTTGATTTCAGGACCAAAAAGAAGCAAGGAATGGGAGGTAACTTGCAAAGTTAAGGAGAAAAGTAATTGCCAAAAACACTCTCAAAAGCCATCAACACCCACGTTAAAGAGTCACGTTAACTAAGTTAACGTGAACTCTAACGTGGAGAAGAGAAGTTGAGCCAACATTAGTGACACTTAACATTGTCACTAACATTGGCAATTGCTCACAAATGGCCACGTTAGAAGCCACGTTAACCTAGTTAACGTGGCCTCTAACGTTAAAGGGGGAAGAGAAGTCAATGTTAGTGACACTCAACATTGTCATTAACGTTGGCCTAAGGTGCAAAGAGACACGTTAACTCTCACGTTAACTTGGTTAACGTGGGAGCTAACGTAAGAGATGGAGAGTTGTCGACAACGTTAGTGACACTCAACATTGTCGCTAACGTTGGAACAACCACACAACCCCCAAGAGCCACGTTAACCTTCACGTTAACTTGGTTAACGTGGAAGCTAACGATGAGGAATGAAGAATGAGCCAACGTTAGTGACACTCAACATTGTCACTAACGTTGGGATGGCTAAGAATGGCCACGTTAGAAGCCACATTAACCTAGTTAACGTGGATTCTAACGTGAGACCTAGGGGCACACTTGAATGTTAGTGACAATGTTGAGTGTCACTAACATTCTCGAAGGATGGCAAAAGCCACGTTAGAAGCCACGTTAACCTAGTTAACGTGAGCTTTAACGTGAAGCAAAAAGGGGCACACTTGAACGTTAGTGACAATGTTGAGTGTCACTAACGTTCTCGAAGGCTAACAAGGCAACGTTAAAAGCCACGTTAACCCAGTTAACGTGGGCTTTAACGTGAGGCAAAGGGGTGCATGGCAACGTTAGTGACAATGTTAAGTGTCACTAACGTTCTCGAACTTGTAATTCCACTAACTGTTAAACACCCCTAACGTCTTGAGCTAAAGTCTCTGCCCACTTCACACTTTCTCTCTGCAAGTAAGCCAAGCCCAATTGAAGAAAGGAACTACTTCAAAGATCCAGAGGCCCAAGACTTGGAGAGCTAACTAGAAGCTGAGAAGAGTAGTATATATAGGAGTAGTTTTGAAATAGAGAGAGCTTTTTGGTGGAGGAAGACAGAGAACTACTCTCTGCATTTTTACTTTCTCTGCACTTCTAGTTTTATCATGTATTCTCCATCTTTGATTTTGATTTCTAGAGCTATGAACAACTAAACCCCTTTCATTGGGTTAGCAAGCTCTGTTGTAATTTGATGGATCAATACTAACTTTCTTGTTCTTCTTCTATCTTTCCTTTTGATTTTACTTGAAAGCTTTCGATCTTCATCCAATTGGATAGTGATCTTGGAAAAGAAGCTATTCAAACATGGATCTCTTCAGATCCTTGAAAGAGGAATGAAGAGATTAGCTAGAAATGCTTTCTCATGCTGGACCAAATTGAGTGTGGATGGGTATGTGGCTATAACCCTCTAAGCATTTGATTTGGGAAGTGCATGTGGTATAATCAGTGACCACACTTCATCTCTTCTCATGAGCAATTGACCAAGGAATTGGCTATTGATCAAGATTTGAGAGATTGAATTGCAATAAATTGTGATTCAATCACTTAAGATTGCCAAGGAGATCAATGAGTGCATTGATTGAGGAAGAGATGAAAATGAGATTGATCCGGAGAATGCAACATCTCCTAAGCCCAATGAACTCTCCATTTCTGATCTTACCCATTCTCTTTATTTTCTGCAATTTACTTTTATGAGCAATTCCCCCATTCCCATTTACAATCTGCTATTTATTTCCAGTCATTTACTTTCCTGCCATTTTAATTTCTGCAATTATCAACTCTATTCATGGATTCGCTCAACTAGATCATTCCTCTAATTAAAGTTGCTTGATCAATCAATCCCTGTGGGATTCGACCTCACTCTATTGTGAGTTTTTACTTGACGACAAATTTGGTACACTTGCCGAATGGGAATTTGTTGAGAGACAAGTTTTACCCTGATCAGGAGAGAGGGGTAAGGTTCGGCTATTATGGGTGGGTTTGGGAGGGAAAGTGGTTTGAATTTGAATGATGAGGTAGTTTGGGATTTATGAATGATAGATTTGAGTGGTGAAGAGAATGGTGGAATTTGATAGGTGAGGGGTTTTTGGGGAAGAGGTGTTGAGATGATTGGTGAATGGGTGAAGAAGAGAGAGAGTGGTGGGGTAGGTGGGGATCCTGTGGGGTCCACAGATCCTGAGGTGTCAAGGATAATTCATCCCTGCACCAAGAGGCGAGCAAAAATGCTCCTTCTGCCAATCCTGGCGTTAAACACCGGGCTGGTGCCCATTTCTGGCGTTTAACGCCAGCTTCTTGCCCATTCCTGGCGTTAAACGCCAGTCTGGTGCCCCTTTCTGGCGTTAAATGCCCAGAATGGTGCCAGACTAGGTGTTAAATGCCCATTTTGCTATCTTCACTGGCGTTTAAATGCCAGCAAATTTTCCTCCAAGGTGTGCTATTTTTCTTTCTGTTTTTCATTCTGTTTTTGCTTTTTTCAATTGATTTTGTGACTTCCCATGATCATCAACCTATAGAAAACATAAAATAACAAAAGGAAAATAGATAAATATAACATTGGGTTGCCTCCCAACAAGCGCTTCTTTAATGTCATTAGCTTGACAGTGGGCCCTCATGGAGCCTCACAGATGTTCATAGCAATGTTGGAACCTCCCAACACCAAACTTAGAGTTTGAATGTAGGGGTTCAACACCAAACTTAGAAGTTGGTTGTGGCCTCCCAACACCAATCTTAGAGATTGACTGTGGGGGCTCTGTTTGACTCTGCTTTGAGAGAAGCTCTTCATGCTTCCTCTCCATGGTTACAGAGGGATATCCTTAAGCTTTAAACATAAAGGATTCTTCATTCACTTGAATGATCAATTCTCCTCTGTCAACATCAATCACAGCCTTTGTTGTGGCTAGGAAGGGTCTGCCAAGGATGATGGATTCATCCATGCACTTCCCAGTCTCTAGGACTATGAAATCAGCAGGGATGTAATGGTCTTCAACCTTTACCAGAACATCCTCTACAAGCCCATAAGCTTGTTTTCTTGAATTGTCTGCCATCTCTAGTGAGATTCTTGCAGCTTGGACCTCAAATATCTCTAGCTTCTCCATTACAGAGAGAGGCATGAGATTTATGCTTGACCCTAGGTCACACAGAGCCTTCTTGAAGGTCATGGTGCCTACTGTACAAGGTATTGAGAACTTCTCAGGGTCCTGTCTCTTTTGAGGTAATCTCTGCCTAGTCAAGTCATTCAGTTCTTTGGTGAGCAAAGGGGGTTCATCCTCCCAAGTCTCATTACCAAATAACTTGTCATTTAGCTTCATGATTGCTCCAAGGTACTTAGCAACTTGCTCTTCAGTGACATCTTTGTCCTCTTCAGAGGAAGAATACTCATCAGAGCTCATGAATGGCAGAAGTAAATCCAAAGGAATCTCTGTGGTCTCAGTGTGAGTGGTGCACGAAATTGTGATCATCAATGGCACCATCAACATGGTACGCTCAATTGCAATCTCAACTCTTTATCACAACTTCGCACAACTAACCAGCAAGTGCACTGGGTCGTCTAAGTAATAAACCTTACGCGAGTAAGGGTCGATCCCACAGAGATTGTTGGTATGAAGCAAGCTATGGTCATCTTGTAAATCTCAGTCAGGCAGATTCAAATGGTTATAGATGATTTATGAATAAAGCATAAAATAAAGATAGAGATACTTATGTAATTCATTGATGAGAATTTCAGATAAGCGTATGGAGATGCTCTGTCCCTTTCGTCTCTCTGCTTTCCTACTGTCTTCATACAATCCTTCTTACTCCTTTCCATGGCAAGCTATATGTTGGGCATCACCATTGTCAGTGGCTACAGTCCCGTCCTCTCAGTAAAAATGTTCAACGCGCTCTGTCACAGCACGGCTAATCATCTGTCGGTTCTCAATCAGGATGGAATAGAATCCAGTGATTCTTTTGTGTCTGTCACTAACGCCCAGCCTTCAGGAGTTTGAAGCTCGTCACAATCATTCAATCCTTGAATCCTACTCAGAATACCACAGACAAGGTTTAGACCTTCCAGATTCTCTTGAATGCCGCCATCAATTCTAGCTTATACCACGAAGATTCTGATTAAGGAATCCAAGAGATAACCACTCAATCTAAGGTAGAACGGAGGTTGTTGTCAGGCACACGTTCATAGGTGATAATGATGATGAGTGTCATGGATCTTCACGTTCATCAAGTTGAGGAACAAGTGATATCTTAGAACAAGAATAAGTTGAATTGAATAGAAGAACAATAGTAATTGCATTAATACTCGAGGTACAGGAGAGCTCCACACCTTAATCTATGGTGAGTAAATGACGTATAAATCCACTTCCGGGACCACTTGGTGTGTGCTTGGGCTGAGCATTGAAGCTTTCATGTGTAGAGACCTTTCTTGGAGTTAAACGCCAGCTTTTGTGCCAGTTTGGGCGTTTAACTCCCATTCCTGTGCCAGTTCCGACGTTTAACGTCGGGCAGTCTTGAGCTGATTTGAAACACCGGTTTGGGCCATCAAATCTCGGGCAAAGTATAGACTATTATATATTGCTGTTAAGCCCAGGATGCCTACTTTCCAACGCAATTGAGAGAGTGCTAATTGGGCTTCTGTAGCTCCAGAAAATCTACTTCGAGTGTAGGGAGGTCAGAATCCAACAGCATCTGCAGTCCTTTTCAGCCTCTGAATCGGATTTTTGCTAAGGACCCTCAATTTCAGCCAGAAAATACCTGAAATCACAGAAAAACACACAAACTCATAGTAAAGTCCCGAAAAGTGAATTTTAACTAAAAACTAATAAAAATATAATAAAAACTAACTAAAACATACTAAAAACATACTAAAAACAATGCCAAAAAGCGTATAAATT
The DNA here is from genome assembly GCF_003086295.3 of Arachis hypogaea. Classification (NCBI taxonomy): domain Eukaryota; kingdom Viridiplantae; phylum Streptophyta; class Magnoliopsida; order Fabales; family Fabaceae; genus Arachis; species Arachis hypogaea. The sequence continues at coordinate 61,739,807 of NC_092038.1, forward strand.
ATCCGCTCATCATTCCTTTATTTGGGACCTTTATTGAGCTTCCCTAGCAATTTGGCCGAGCACTTTGAGAAGATGTCGGGTAGTTTGACCTGAAGAGGTCGGTCGTCACGTTGCTAAACATCCCAGGTCATACAGCTCGACCCAGGGTATGAACAGTGCCCCTGCTCGAGCTCGGTCTTTCTTTTTGAGGTCGAGTCTTAATTTTAGGACTTCGATCCTTCTCTGACGAAGCCGAACTTGAGCATCTTGTCGATTTCATCTTTGTGGAGTTCTCCTTAGAATGCAGAACATTTCTCTTTGAATTTTCATTCTTTTGAAAATGCGTATCTCCTTGCTTTGGGAATGCACGAGGGTTTAATTACCCTCGTTAATTCTTTTAATGCTCCGTTTATTTGCCTCCCACGTTCATTTTGAACTTTTTCACAAAAAACGGTTTCTCTTCTCTCGTTTCTGTAACTTCCCCCTTTTCTTTCTACCTTTCCGTTTGCCTGAGACTTCACGTTTCTCTCTGTGACGCCGTTTAGTGATTGTTTGTGCCTTTGTTGCTTTGGAAGGCGATTCATGATTCTATCTTTCTGTCTTCAATTTCTTCGAAGCTTTTTCCTTTTTCCAGGTTGGTTCTCCTTTCCGTATTGTTCTTGTTTCTTTTGGTAAAATTTTGATCTTTAAGTGTATATTAGAGAGCTTGAACCTTTTTGCACTTCTATGCTTTTTGTCAATGTGATTTTTGGTCCTCTTTTCTGCTGTTTCCCTGAGTCCTTATTCCATAACTTTCCTCCAAAGGATGCCCTTGGATCTTTAGTGTGGGTCCCGGGGTTTCCTTTTGTTATTTGCATTGCTCTGTGTCATATTTTGTCCGAGATGTTTTTTAGTAATCCATTTTCTTTCTTGTTTGTACGTCTTCTAAGGTTCCTGAGGGGATGTCCAATTGGTTGGACTCCCTTGTGTTAATGTGTGTTTCTGTGGTGAATGCCGAGTTTTGTCTGGAGCTTAGGAAACATCACCGCCTCTATAAGACTAGAGATCAGGAAAGGAACTATGAATTGGTAGCACCTGATTCCAAGGAGAGGGTTCCTGCTCTGACCTGGGGGGAGCGCCCTTTCTTTTACGCTTATGACTATTTTTTTATCCAGTTGCATATCACTTTTCCTTTTACTTCCTTTGAGACCGATCTGCTGTGGTTGTATAATGTAGCTCCATCCCAGCTCCATCCGAACTCCTGGGGGTTTATTAAGATCCTTCAGCTTTTTTGCTAAGAGTTGGACGTTACTCCTTCTCAGACTCTTTTCCTTTATCTGTTTGTTTTAACTAAGCCTGAGATTTCTTCAAAAAAGAAAGCCTCATCGGTTTCCTTTAGATCTGCCCAAGGACATAAAGTTTTTTCCATGTATGACAAGTCCTTCAGGGACTTCAAGAATTACTTTTTTAAGGTCCGAGCAGTTGAGGGAGCTCGGCCGTTTTTTTTGGAAGCAAATGATGAGCCTGCCTTCCCCTTGTGTTGGTAACAGAATGTAGTGGTGGCTCGATATACGTGGGAGATGCTTGATGAGGTCGAGCAGGCCTTTGTAAATGTTTTGGAAGATATTTGGGGGGAACCTTCTCATCTTGACACTAAAATATTTTTGGGGGACCCGTCCCTTGTTCAAACTGCATTGGGTATTTAAAAATTGATATGATTTTATTTTGTTTCTACTTTCTTCTTCTTTTCTGGTTTGTAAACTATTATTTTTTATTTTTCAGAGATGGCCAAAAGTAACGACTCGATGATGGCCTTTAAGAAGGTGAGGAAGGCTACTGCGGCTCAGAACATCTCGGCCAGGGTGGCTGGGGATGGATCTTCTCATGCTTTGTCCAAGCCATCGGTACCGACCTCTCCTGGGCCAAGGAAGATGATCCCTACCCCTCGGGTGCACGTGCTTGATCCTCCCCAGGCCTCTACTATTGTTTCTTCTCCTACAGCCGCTCCTCCTCCAAAAGGACCCCAGACTGTCGAGCATTTTAATCTAGATGCTCTCGATTTTGATGCAGTCAGTTTTATTGATCAACAAATTGGTCCTTATGGTGTCATTCCTACTGATGATGTATCCATTCTTTGTCACTTGGATTTTATCACTCGGAGTGGCATTAAACTGGCACACATGGGAGCAGCTTTATACTGGACCACTCAAGATCTTCCTATCCATGCTACAAAGACTTTTATGGAGGAGGCCAAGTTGGAATTTGATCGGATTAAGGGCTTGAAGGAGGAGCTCGAGGTGAAAGTGGCCAAGTTGGAAAAGGAATTGCAGGGGGAGAAGACTCGGGCTGTTGCTTTGGTAGCTTCTGCCAAGATTTTTGAAGATATGGCTTTGAAGCATAAGGATAGTTATGTTACAACTTATTGAGAGGTGATGGGTCTGAGAGAGGAGTTGGAATCTGCCTGGGCTGATTATGCCGTGCTGCATGGTCATCTGGTGGGTAGTGTAAATGCTGCTTATGAGAATCTAAGGGATCAAATTCGAGTTCTTGCGCCCGATCTTGACCTTACTCTTTTCAGCTTGGACAACATCGTAAAAGAGGGTAAGATAGTTCCAGATGACCCTGGTGATGATGGAGTTGAACCTCCTCCTGTTCTTGCTACCAAAGCCTCCGTTGCGCCACCTTCTTCAACTCTGTCAGCTGAGGTTGCTCAGCTTGAGTCTGATCCAGTTGTCCAGATTCTAAACCGGGATTATGGGACGATTGATGTGGTTCCTCTTCAGACTCGTCCTCCTTCACCTTGGGATGCTACAACTGGGAAGTCCTTGGATCCTCTATGATTGCCTCTTGGTGTATTTGTGTGTGACCCAGCTTGTGGGCTTTAAACTCTTTTTATGTTGTAGTTATATGGTTCTGACTTCTGAATGCTTTTAGTTGCTTTTCTGTTAGCAACTTTATTTTTATGAAAAAACAAAGGTAGTTTTCAGGCTCTTTTGGGGTTAACTTCAGGTGGCTTTTTGAGTCCTGTTTTTATTATAACCTTGTTTCTTGTGTGATATGCTTGTCTGCATCTGTCTCGTACCTTTTTGTGATGTTGGAGCCTTGTTGTCCGACCTCTTGTGATTGCCTCTGTATTTTCATACTTGTGCCTTGATTTTGAGGTTGTGGATGTTTGGGTCCAACACGTATGTCGACTTCCCTACTTCTATCTGAAGTTATTTTTAGTAATCCGTTTGGTTTGGACCTTTGTTAGGTCTTTCTTAGGGATTACTTTTATAACTTTGTTTGTGGGAGGCCGACTTCATCATGTCGGTCCTTTATGAGTTATTTTTAGTAATCCTCTTTCTTGGACCTTTGTCAAGTCTCTTTCAGGGATTACTTTTTATAACTTTTCAGTTTTAGGGCCGACTTCTTTACGTCGGTCCCTTATAAGTTATTTTTAGTAATCCTCTTTCTTGGACCTTTGTCAGGTCTCTTTCAGGGATTACTTTTTATAACTTTTTGGTGTTAGGGGCCGACTTCTTTACGTCGGTCCCTTATAAGTTATTTTTAGTAATCCTCTTTCTTGGACCTTTGTCAAGTCTCTTTCAGGGATTACTTTTTATAACTTTGTGGTTTTGAGGCCGACTTCTTTACGTCGGTGCCTTATAAGTTATTTTTAGCAATCCTCTTTTTTAAGGCTGGCCAGGCCTCTTTCCAGGGATTGACTTTCTATAACTTGTTAGTGCGGCGACTGGTCCAACTTCTTTACGTCGGCTTGCCTTTTTAAGTTATTTATAGCAACCCATTTTTTTAAGACCTCGTCAGATCCTTTCTATGGAATGCTTTCGATAACTTCTTACATTATTCTATTTTCGTCACTTTTTCATCTTTGCCGATATTGTAGAGACTGGGTTTTGGGGCCGACTTCTTTACGTCGGTCCCTTATAAGTTATTTTTAGTAATCCTCTTTCTTAGACCTTTGTTAGGTCTCTTTCAGGGATTACTTTTTATAACTTTTGGTTTTGGGGCCGACTTCTTTACGTCGGTCCCTTATAAGTTATTTTTAGTAATCCTCTTTCTTGGACCTTTGTCAAGTCTCTTTCAGAGATTACTTTTTATAAATTTTTGGTGTTAGGGGCCGACTTCTTTACGTCGGTCCCTTATAAGTTATTTTTAGTAATCCTCTTTCTTGGACCTTTGTCAGGTCTCTTTCAGGGATTACTATTTATAACTTTGTGGTTTTGGGGCCGACTTCTTTACGTCGGTGCCTTATAAGTTATTTTTAGCAATCCACTTTTTTAAGGCTGGCCAGGCCTCTTTCCAGGGGTTGACTTTTTATAACTTGTTAGTGCGGCGACTAGTCCGACTTCTTTACATCGGCTTGCCTTTTTAAGTTATTTATAGCAACCAATTTTTTTAAGACCTCGTCAGATCCTTTCTATGGATCGCTTTCGATAACTTCTTGCATTATTCTGTTTTCGTTGCTTTTTCATCTTTGCCGATATTATAGAGACTGGGTTTTGTTCCCTATTTGGTTGACCTTTTGTGATCGAGCAGTGAATTTGATTTTCCCTTTCTGTTGACCTTGTAGCTTTATAATCGGGCGATGAATTTTTAGCATTTCAGATTAATGCGTCTTGAGTGTTTGTAGAGAATCTAAAACTTTATTCAAAGAGAATGAAAATATATATATGTGGGTGTTTTATTCCTCTAAGTCGGGCAATTTGTAGATCTTGGCTTGGCACCTCATTAAAAAACCATTTCAAGAAAAAGAGTGCGCCTTATCCTAAGATCTTTATTACCTCTAACTGTAGTACCTTCTTAAGTTATAGGCGTGCCATGACCTTGGGAGCTCTCGCTCTTCGAGTTCGGATAGTTTGTAGTAGCCCTTTCTAAGTACCTCTACGACTCGGTAGGGTCCTTTCCAGATTGCCGCCAGCTTTCCTTCTCCGGGTCGAGTTGTTCCGATATCATTTCGGATTAGGATGTGGTCGTTCTCGGTAAAACCTCGTGGTACTACTTTTTGATTGTATCTTGAAGCCACTCGATGTTTCAATGCCTCTTCCCTGATTCGAGCTCTATCTCGAATTTCCGGAAGTAGGTCGAGTTCTTCCCTTTGAAGTTGGGAGTTGGCTTCTTCATTATAGTGAATCACCCTGGGCGATCCTTCTTCGATCTCCACTGGGATCATTGCCTCTAATCCGTAAGCTAATCGGAAAGGTGATTCCTTTATGATGGAGGGTGGAGTTGTCCGATATGCCCATATGACTTGCGGGAGCTCCTCCGCCTGGGCTCCCTTTGCGTCCCGTAATCTCTATTTTAACCCGGCTAATATGACTTTGTTAGCAGCTTCTGCTTGTCCATTGGCCTGAGGGTGTTCTACGGATGTGAATTGGTGTTTTATGTTCAGGTCGGTCACCTATTTTCTGAAGACTGCATCTGTAAATTGAGTTCCATTATCTGTCGTGACATGGTTGCAAATAACCAATTCATGTACACTTCTAAGAGGAATTCCGTGAATAATGGGACGCCTCAGAGGAAGGGAGTTCTTGAAATTGATGCTCTGAATGCCATATTAGCTCAGAACAAAGTGTTGACCCAGCAAGTCAACATGATCTCTCAAAGTCTGAATGGATGGCAAAATGCATCCAAAAGTACTAAAGAGACAGCTTCTGAAGAAGTTTATGATCCTGAGAACCCTGTAATGGCAGAGGTTAATTACATGGGTGAACCTTATGGAAACACCTATAATTCATCATGGAGAAATCATCCAAATTTCTCATGGAAGGATCAACAAAAGCCTCAGCAAGGCTTTAATAATGGTGGAAGAAACATGCTCAACAATAACAAGCCTTTTCCATAATCTTCTCAGCAACAGACAGAGAATTCTGAGCAGAGCCCCTCTAATTTAGCAAACTTAGTCTCTGATCTGTCAAAGGCCACTTTAAGTTTCATGAGTGAGACAAGATCCTCCATTAGAAATTTGGAGGCACAAGTGGGCCAGCTGAGTAAGAAAGTAACTGAAACTCCTCCTAGTACTCTCCCAAGCAATACTGAAGAAAATCCAAAGACAGAGTACAAGGCCATTGACATAGTCAATATGGCCGAATGCAAGGAGGAGGAGGAGAACGTGAATCCCAATGAGGAAGATCTCATGGGACGTCTCTCAAGCAGGAAGGAGTCCCCTATTGAGGACCTAAAAGAATCTGCAGCTCATATAGAGACCATAGAGATTCCATTAAATCTCCTTCTGCCATTCATGAGCTCTGAAGATTATTCGTCCTCTGAAGAGGATGAAGATGTAACTGGAGAGCAAGTTGCTCAATATCTAGGAGCCATCATGAAGCTGAATGCCAAGTTATTTGGTAATGAGACTTGGGAAGGTGAACCTCCCTTGCTCATTAGTGAACTTGATACATGGGTTCAGCAAACTTTACCTCAAAAGAAACAAGATCCTGGGAAATTCTTAATACCTTGTACCATAGGCACCATGACCTTTGAGAAAGCTCTATGTGACCTAGGGTCAGGCATAAATCTTATGCCACTCTCTGTAATGGAGAAGCTGGGGATCATTGAGGTACAGCTTGCCTTATTCTCATTACAATTGGCAGACAAGTCAGTAAGACAAGCTTATGGATTAGTAGAGGACGTGTTGGTAAAGGTTAAAGGCATTTACATTCCTACTGATTTCATAATCTTAGACACTAGGAAGGAGGAAGATGAATGCATCATCCTTGGAAGACCTTTCCTAGCCACAGCAGAAGCTGTGATAGATGTTAACAGAGGATAATTAGTCTTTCAATTGAATAGGGACTACCTTGTGTTTAAGGCACACGGCTATCCTTCTGTAACAAGGGAGAGTAAGCATGCAGAGCCTCTCTCAGTACAGAGTCAAACAGAGCCCCACAATCAAACTCTAAGTTTGGTATTGGGAGGCCACAACCAAACTCTAAGTTTGGTTTTGAATCCCCACAACCAAACTCTATGTTTGGTGTTGGGACTATACAACATTGACCTGATCACCTGTGTGGCTCTATGAGAGCCCACTGTCAAGCTATTGACATTAAAGAAGCGCTTGTTGGGAGGCAACCCAATTTTTATTTATCTAATTTTATTTTATTTTCATTATTCTTTTATGTTTTATTAGGTTCATGATCATGTGGAGTCACGACAAAAATATTAAAATTAAAAATAGAATAAAAAATAGCAGAAGAAAAATCACACCCTAGAGGAAGGACTTACTGGCGTTTAAACGCCAGTAAAGAGTATATGGCTGGCGTTCAACACCAGAATAGAGCATGGATCTGGCGCTGAATGCTAGAAACAAGCATGGAATTGGCGTTTAACACCAGAAACATGCTGCACATGGGCGTTGAACACCCAGAACATGCATCACTTCGGCGTTTAAACGCCAGAATTGCATGGAAAAGCATTTTACATGCCTAATTGGTGCACGAATGTAAATCCTTGAAACCTCAGGATCTGTGGACCCCACAGGATCATCTCAGGATCTGTGGACCCCACAGGATCCACACCTACCTTACCCTCTCTCTCTCCATTCATGGTCATCCCTTCTGTTTTTTATTCACCACTCACATCTATCCACTCTTCCCCATACACCCACCTACCTTCAAAATTCAAATTCTCTTTCCCACCCAATCCCACCCATATAGCCAAATACACACAGCCCTCCATCTCCTCCATATCTTCTTCTTATTCTTCATCTTTTCTTTCTTCTCTTGCTCGAGCGTGAGCAATTTTCTAAGTTTGGTGTGGTAAAAGCATAGCTTTTTTGTTTTTCCATAACCATTGATGGCACCTAAGGCCAGAGAAACCTCAAAAAAAAAAGAGAAAAGGGAAGACAAAAGCTTCCACCTCCGAGTCATAGGAGATGGAGAGATTCATCTAAAGAGTCTCTAGCTCAGTGATAGAACATTTGACTACAAATCAAGAGATCCCTGAGATACCTCAGGGGATAAATTTTCCTCCATACAATTATTGGGAGCAACTAAGGATAGAAGCACCAAAATCACTAGGGATCATGCAACAGAAGCAAGGAAGAAACATAGAAGAGCTCAAAGAGCACCATTGGTCCTTCAAGAAGGTGCCACCCTCACTAAGGTGGACTCATTCCTTGTTCTTATTTTCTCTGCTTTTCGGTTTTTATGTTATATGTTTATCTATGTTTTGTGTCTCTACTTCATGATCATTAGTAGTTAGTAACTATGCCTTAAAGCTATGAATAAATTCCATAAATCCTTCACCTCTCATAAATGAAAAATGTTTTTAATTCAAAAGAACAAGAAGTACATGAATTTTGAAAATTGTCCTTGAATTTAATTTAATTATATTGATGTGGTGACGATACTTTTTGTTTTCTGAATGAATGCTTGAATAGTGCATATTTTTAATCTTGTTGTTTATGAATGTTGAAATTGTTGGCTCTTGAAAGAATGATGAACAAGGAGAAATGTTATTGACAATCTGAAAAATCATAAAATTGATTCTTGAAGAAAGAAAAAGCAGTGAATAGCAAAAGCTTGCGGAAAAAAAAATAGGCGAAAAAAAAGAAAGAAAAAGAAAAAACAAGTAGAAAATGGCAATAGCCCTTAAAACCAAAAGGCAAGGGTAAAAAGGATCCAAGGCTTTGAGCATCAATGGATAGGAGGGCCCAAGGAAATAAAATCTAGGCCTAAGCGGCTAAATCAAGCTGTCCCTAACCATGTGCTTGTGGCATGCAGGTCCAAGTGAAAAGCTTGAGACTGAGTGGTTAAAGTCGAGATCCAAAGCAAAAAGAGTGTGTTTAAGAGCTCTGGACACCTCTAACTGGGGACTCTAGCAAAGCTGAGTCACAATCTGAAAAGGTTCACCCAGTCATGTGTCTGTGGCATTTATGTCTCCGGTGGTAATACTGGAAAACAAAATGCTTAGGGCCACGGCCAAGACTCATAAAAGTAGCTGTGTTCAAGAATCAACAAACTTAACTAGGAGAATCAATAACACTGTCTGAAATTCTAGGTTCCTATAGAAGCCAATCATTCTAAACTTCAAAGGAAAAAGTGAGATGCCAAAACTGTTCAGAAGCAAGAAGCTACAAGTCCCGCTCATCTAATTAGTATTAATATTCATTGATATTTTGGAATTTATAGTATATTCTCTTCTTTTTATCCTAATTGATCTTCAGTTGCCAGTTGCTTGGGGACAAGCAACAATTTAAGTTTGGTGTTGTGATGAGCGGATAATTTATACGCTTTTTGGCATTGTTTTTAGGTAGTTTTTAGTATGATCTAGTTACTTTTAGGGATATTTTCATTAGTTTTTATGCTAAATTTATATTTCTAGACTTTACTATGAGTTTGTGTGTTTTTCTGTGATTTCAGGTATTTTCTGGCTGAAATTGAGGGACCTGAGCAAAACTCTGATAAGAGGCTAACAAAGGACTGCTGATGCTTTTGGAATCTAACCTCCCTCCACTCAAAATGAATTTTCTGGAGCTACAGAATTTTAAATGGCGCGCTCTCAATGGTGTTGGAAAGTAGCCATCCAGAGCTTTCCAGCAATATATAATAGTCTATACTTTATTCGTAATTAAAGGACGTAAACTGGCGCTCAACGCCGGTTCCATGCTGCATTCTGGAGTCAAACGCTAGAAACACGTCACGAACCAGAGTTGAACGCCCAAAACACGTTACAACTTGGCGTTCAACTCCAAGAGAAGTCTCAGCTCGTGGATAGATCAAGCTCAGCCCAAGCACACACCAAGTGGGCCCCGGAAGTGAATTTATGCATCAATTACTTACTTCTGTAAACCCTAGTAGCTAGTTTAGTATAAATAGAACTTTTTACTAGTTTATTAGTTGTCTTTGACCATTCAGTCTTTTGACCACATCTTTGGTCTCAGTTTTATATTATTATTCATCTTAGGAGACTATTGATCACGTTTTGGGGGGCTGGCCATTCGGCCATGCCTGGACCTTCATCACTTATGTATTTTCAACGGTGGAGTTTCTGCACACCATAGATTAAGGGTGTGGAGCTCTGCTGTACCTCAAGTTTCAATGCAATTACTACTATTTTCTATTCAATTCAACTTATTCTTATTTTCTAAGATATTCATTGCACTTCAACTTGATGAATGTGATGATCCGTGACACTCATCATCATTTTCACCAATGAACGCGTGACTGACAACCACTTCCGTTCTACCTTAGACCAGGCGCATATCTCTTGGATTCCTTAATCAGAATCTTCATGGTATAAGCTAGAATTGATGGCGGCATTCATGGGAATCTGAAAAGTCTAACCTTGTCTGTGGTATTTCGAGTAGGATTCCGGGATTGAATGACTGTGACGAGCTTCAAACTCGCGATTGCTGGGAGTGATGACAAACGCAAAAGAATCAAGGGATTCTATTCCAACATGATCGAGAACTGACAGATGATTAGCCGTACTGTGACAGAGCATTTGGACCATTTTCACTGAGAGGATAGGATGTAGCCATTGACAACGGTGATGCCCTACATACAGCTTGCCATAGAAAGGAGTAACAAAGATTGGATAAAGACAGTAGAAAAGCAGAGATTCAGAAGGAACACAGCACCTGCATACACCTATCTGAAATTCTCACCATTGGATTACATGAGTAACTTTATCTTTATTTCCTGTTAATTTATTATTCTTATTCGAAAAACCAATAACCTCTTAATTTAGTTAAATCCGCCTGACTGGGATTTACAAGATGACCATAGCTTGCTTCATACCAACAATCTCTGTGGGATCGACCCTTACTCATGTAAAGTATTACTTGGACGACCCAGTACACTTGCTGGTTAATTGTGCGGAGTTGTGACTAAGTGTGATTCACGTTTCAGAGCGCTACCAAGTTTTTGGCGCCATTGTTGATGATCACAATTTTGTCCACCAAGGATCCCGGTAAATTCTTAATTCCCTGTACCATAGGCACCATGACCTTTGGGAAAGCTCTGTGTGACCTGGGTCAGGCATAAACTTAATGCCACTCTCTGTAATGGAGAAACTGGGAATCTTTGAGGTACAGGCTGCCAAATTCTCATTAGAGATGGCCGACAAATCCATGAAAAAGGCTTATGGACAGGTAGAGGATGTGCTAGTAAAGGTCAAAGGCCTTTACATCCCTGCCGATTTCACAATTCTAGACACTGGGAAGGATGAGGATGAATCCATCATCCTTGGAAGACTCTACCTAGCCACAGCAAAAGCTGTGATTGATGTGGACAGAGCAGAGTTGATCCTTCAATTGAATGAGGACTACCTTGTGTTTAAAACTCAAGGATCTCCCTCTGTAACCATGGAGAGGAAGCAAGAAAAGCTTCTCTCAATGCAGAGTCAAACAAAGCCCCCACAATCAAACTCTAAGTTTGGTGTTGGGAGGCCATAACCAAACTCTAAGTTTGGTGTTGAACCCCCACATTCAAACTCAAAGGTTGGTGTTGGGAGGTCCCAACAATGCTCTGAACATCTGTGAGGCTCCATAAGGGTCCACTGTCAAGCTATTGACATTAAAGAAGCGCTTATTGGGAGGCAACCGAATTTTATTTATCTATGTTATTTTCTTTTTTTTTAGGTTGATGATCATGTGGAGTCATAAAAATAATTGCAAAAATTAAAGAAAAATAAAAAATAGCACACCCTGGAGGAGAAACTTACTGGCATTAAACGCCAGTAAGGGTAGCAGAATGGGCATTTAATGCCCAGTCTGGCACCATTCTGGGCGTTAAACGCCAGAAAGAAGCACCAGACTGGCGTTAAATGCCAGATAGAAGCAACAAGCTAGCGTTAAATGCCAGAAACAGGTTGCATCATGGTGTTTAACGCTAGGAAAGGAATAAAAGCTGGCGTTTAACGCCAGAAACAAGCAGCAATCTCACGTTAAACGCCAGGATTGCACTGTAAGGGCGTTTACACGCCTAATAGGAGCAGGGATGATAAATCCTTGACCCCTCACGATCTGTGGACCCCACAGGATCCCCACCTACTCTCCCATAACACTCTTCCCCAAATACCCCTCACCAATCAACTCATTCACTCTTTCCCATCACCTCTTCACCAATCACCTCCACATCTCTTCCCCAAAAATCCCACCTACCTCACCTTTCAAATTCAAAATACTTTTCCCTTTCAAACCCAACCCAAATTACCAAAACCTAACCTTCCCCTCACCCCTATATAAACCTCTCACTACTCCTTCATATTCACACACCACAAACACCTTTCCCCCTTCTTGGCCGAACCACCTATCACCCTCCATCTCCTCTATTTTCTTCTTTTTCCCCTTCTTTCTTTCTTCTTTTGCTTGAGGACGAGCAAACCTTTTAAGTTTGGTGTGGTAAAAGCATTGCTTTTTGTTTTTCCATAATCATTTATGGCACCTAAGGCCGGAGAAACCTCTAGAATGAGGTAAGGGAAGACAAAAACTTCCACCTCCGAGTCATGGGAGATGGAGAGATTCATCTCAAAGGTCCATCAAGACCACTTCTATAAAGTTGTGGCCAAGAAAAAGGTGATCCTTGAGGTCCCTTTCATGCTCAAGAAAAATGAGTATCCAGAGATCCGACATGAGATCCAAAGAAGAGGCTGGGAAGTTCTTACCAACCCCATTCAACAAGTCAGAATCTTAATGGTTCAAGAGTTCTATGCTAATGCTTGGATCACTAGGAACCATGAGCAAAGTATGAACCCGAATCCAAAGAATTGGCTTACAATGGTTCGGGGAAAATACTTAGATTTTAGTCTGGAAAATGTAAGGTTGGCATTCCACTTGCCAATGATGCAAGAAAATGCACGCCCCTATACTAGAAGGGTCAACTTTGATCAAAGGTTGGAGCAAGTCCTCATGGACATATGTGTGGAAGGAGCTCAAGAGGCAATCGGTTCAATTGAGAAGACCGGACCTTAAGCCTGTGGCTAGAGGATGGTTGGAGTTCATCCAACGCTCAATCATTCCTACTAGCAACTGATCTGAAGTGACTGTGGATTGGGCCATCATGATCCATAGTATCATGATTGGGGAGGAAGTGGAAGTTCATGAGATCATACCTCTAGAACTCTACAAGGTCGCTGACAAGCCATCCACTTTGGCAAGTTTAGCCTTTCTTCATCTCATTTGTCACCTATGTAATTTGGCTGGGATTGACATAGACGGAGACATCCTCATTAAAGAGGACAAACCCATCACTAAGAAGAGGATGGAGCAAACAAGAGAGTCCATTCATGGACCTCAACAAGATCATGAGGAAGATCCTCATCAAGAAATCCTTGATATGCCTCAAGAGATGCAATTTCCTCCACACAACTATTGGAAACAACTCAACACCTCCTTGAAAGGCTTGAGTTACAACATGGACCAGGGTGGAGCACCAAGAGCACTCCATTATTCTCCATGAGATTAGAGAAGATCAAGGAGCTATGAGGGAGGAGCAACAAAGGCAAGGAAGAGACATGAGGGAGGAGCAACAAAGGCAATTTCTTCAAGAGGAAGACGCCACCTTTACTAAGGGGGACTCATTCCTTAATCTCCTTACCTATTTATTTTTGTGTTTTCAATTTTGAGCTTTATGTTTAGCTATGTTTTGTGTCTTCACTACATGATCATTAGTGACTAGTGTCTATGTCTTAAAGCTATGAATAACTCCATGAATCATTCACCTCTCTTAAATAAAAAATGTGCTTAATTACAAAAGAACAGAAGTACTTGGATTTCAAATTGTATCTTGAAATTAGTTTAATTATTTTGATGTGGTGGCAACACTTCTTGTTTTCTGAATGAATGCTTGAACAGAGCATATTTTTTATCTTGTTGTTTATGAATGTTAAAATTGTTGGCTCTTGAAAGAATGATGAACAAAGAGAAATGTTATTGATAATCTGAAAAATCATGAAATTGATTATTGAAGCAAGAAAAAGCAGTGAATAAGAAAGCTTGCGAAAAAAAAAAGTGGCAAAAAAAAGAGAAAATTAAAAGAAAGAAAAAGAAAAAAAGCCAATAGCCCTTTAAACCAAAAGGCAAGGGTAAAAAGGATCTAAGGCTTTGAGCATTAATGGATAGGAGGGCCCAAGGAAATAAAATCCAGGCCTAAGCGGCTAAATCAAGCTGTCCCAAACCATGTGCTTGTGGCATGAAGGTCCAAGTGAAAAGCTTGAGACTGAGTAGTTAAAGTCGTGATCCAAAGCAAAAAGAGTGTGCTTAAGAACTCTGGACACCTCTAACTGGGGACTTTAGCAAAGTTGAGTGTCAATCTGAAAAGGATCACCCAGTTATGTGTCTGTGGCATTTATGTATCCGATGGTAATACTGGAAAACAAAGTGCTTAGGGCCACAGCCAAGACTCATAAAGTAGCTGTGTTCAAGAATCAACATACTAAACTAGGAGAATCAATAACACTATCTAAAATTCTGAGTTCCTATAGATGCCAATCATTTTGAATTTCAAAGGATAAAGTGAGATGCCAAAACTGTTCAGAAGCAAAAAGCTACAAGTCCCGCTCATCTAATTAGAACAAAGTTTCATTGATACTGTGGGATTCATTGTATATTCTCTTCTTTTTATCCTATTTTGTTTTCAGTTGCTTGGGGACAAGCAACAATTTAAGCTTGGTGTTGTGATGAGTGGATAATTTATACGCTTTTTAGCATTTTTTTTACATAGTTTTTAGTATAATTTAGTAGTTTTTAGTATATTTTTATTAGTTTTTAAGCAAAATTCACATTTCTGGACTTTACTATGAGTTTGTGTGTTTTTCTGTGATTTCAGATATTTTCTGGCTGAAATTGAGGACCTGAGCAAAAATCTGATTCAGAGGCTGAAAAAGGACTGCTGATGCTATTGGATTCTGACTTCCCTGCACTCGAAATGGATTTGTTTGAGCTACAGAAGTCCAAATGGCGCGCTCTCAACTGCTTTGGAACGTAGACATCCAGAGCTTTCAAGTAATATATAATAGTCCATACTTTGCCCGAGTTTAGATGACACAAACTGGCTTTCAACACCAGCTTTCTGCCCTATTCTGGCGTTAAATGCTAGAAACAAGTTGCAAGCAAGAGTCAAACTCCAGAAATAAGTTACAAACTAGAATTTAACTCCAAGGAAGACCTCTACACGTGAAAGCTTCAATGCTCAGCCCAAGCACACACCAAGTGGGCCCGGAAGTGGATTTCTGCATCATTTACTTATTTCTGTAACCCTAGTAACTAGTTTAGTATAAATAGAACTTTTTACTATTGTATTAGCGATCTTTGGATGAGCGCTTGGAACATCTTTGATCATTATTAGTCCTTAGACATTGGGGGCTGGCCTCACGGCCATGCCTACCTTATTTTCACTTATGTATTTTCAACGATGGAGTTTCTACACACCACAGATTAAGGTGTGGAGCTCTGCTGTTCCTCGAGTATTAATGCAAAGTACTATTGTTCTTCTATTCAATTCAAGCTTATTCTTATTCTAACATATTCATTCGCACTTCAACCTGATGAATGTGATGATCCGTGACACTCATCACCATTCTCGCTTATGAATGCATTCTTGACAAACACTTCCGTTCTACCTGCGAAAGCTATAGTGTGTATCTCTTAGATTCCTGGTCCACGACACATGGTTGCCTCTCCTGACAACAGAGCCTTCTATTCTGTGAGATCAGAGTCTTCGTGGTATAAGCTAGAATCAATTGGCAGCATTCTTGAGATCCAGAAAGTCTAAACCTTGTCTGTGGTATTCCGAGTAGGATCTGGGATGGGATGACTGTGACGAGCTTCAAACTCGCGACTGTAGGGCGTAGTGACAGACGGAAAAGGATAGTAAATCCTATTCCTACACGATCGAGAACCAACAACTGATTAGCCATGCAGGAAACCGTAGAGGACCATTTTCACTGAGAGGACGGGAAGTAGCCATTGACAACGGTGACACCCAACATACAGCTTGCCATGGAAAGGAGTATGAAGGATTGGATGAAGGCAGTAGGAAAGCAGAGATTCAAAAGGAATGATGCATCTCCATACACTTATCTGAAACTCACACCAATGAATTACATAAGTATATCTATTTTTATTTTATGTTTCTTTATCTTTTAATTATCAAAACTCCATAACTATTTGAATTTGCCTGACTGAGATTTACATGGTGACCATAGCTTGCTTCAAGCCGACAATCTCCGTGGGATTGACCCTTACTCACGTAAGGTTTATTACTTGGACGACCCAGTGCACTTGCTAGTTAGTTGTGCAGAGTTGTGAAAAAGAGTTGAGATTACAATTGTGCGTACCAAGTTGTTGGCGCCATTGAGATCACAATTTTGTGCCCCAACTATCTTTGTATCACTGTTGATCTCTTGATCATGCTTAGGGGGCTAGCCATTCGGCCATGCTTGGACCTTCATCACTTATGTATTTTCAATGGTGGAGTTTCTACACCTAATAGATTAAGGTATGGAGTGCTGCTGTTCCTCATGAATTAATGCAATTACTACTATTTTCTAGTCAATTTAAGCTTATTCTTGTTCTAAGATATTCATTCGCACTTCAACATGATGAATGTGATGATCAAGTGACACTCATCACCATTCTCACTTATGAACGTGTGCCTAACAACCACTTCTGTTCTACCTGAAAACAAGCTTGAATGTACATCTCTTGACCTCCTGGTCCACGACGCATGGTTGCCTCTCCTGACAACAGAGCCTTCCATTCCGTGAGATCAGAGTCTTCGTGGTATAAGCTAGAATCAATTGGCAGCATTCTTGAGATCCGAAAAGTATAAACCTTGTCTGTGGTATTCCGAGTAGGATCTGGGATGGGATGACTGTGACAAGCTTCAAACTCGCGAGTGCTGGGCACAGTGACAATGCGCAAAAGGATTATTCGATCTTATTCCAACACAAGTGAGAACTGACAGATGATTAGCCTTACGTAACCCGTAGCCAGACCATTTTCACTGAGAGGATGGACGGTAGCCATTGACAACGGTGATCCCCTAACATACAGCTTGCCATGGAAAGGAGTACGCATGACTGGATGAAGGCAGTAGGAAAGCAGGGATTCAAAAGGAATAAAGCATCTCCATACGCTTATCTAAAATTCCAACCAATGAATTACATAAGTATCTCTATCCTATTTTATGTTTTATCTGTCTTTTAATTATCAAAATCCCATAACCATTTGAATCTGTTTGACTGAGATTTACAAGATGACCATAGCTTGCTTCAAGCCGACAATCTCCGTGGGGTCGACCCTTACTCACGTAAGGTATTACTTGGACGACCCAGTGCACTTGCTGGTCAGCTACACGGAGTTGTGAAGAAAGTGTGTGAGATCACGATTTCGTGTACCAATGCTCAAGTGGCACGCCCACTTTAATGTGACTCCTTTAGCTTGGCGTGCCATGCCTGGGTCTTAAGTGGCATGCCCAAGTGATGATGAGAGCTTGGCGTGCCACGCCTTCGACACCAAGTGGCACGCCCAAGTGATTTCCCCTTCTGGTTGATGAGTTGGCGTGCCACGCCCAGCTTGGCATGCCACGCCCTTCTTGTGGCCTTCATCATTGCTCTCTGGGATTCGCTACTGGCGTGCCACGCCCTAATGCTGGCGTGCCACGCCCATTCCTTTTTGTGGCGTTTGTTCCAAGTGACACGTCCTCCTCACATGCCCAGCTTTTACTTGTTGTTTTCTTCTCTTTTTATTGCTCTTTTCACTTGAAATTCAACATAAACTTATTTCAAAGCAATGTACCATAATACTTATCATTTAGTTCATGAAATTGCGTTGAAACAATGAATATGTGCTCTTTTTATGGTCCTTTTGCTTAGGTAAAAAGGGTAAATGATGCAAGTCATCAAAACATTAAACTTAAGCTTTGTTTGTCCCAAGCAAATCAATGTGAATTGCTCTTAAATTAATTGAGATTTCGACCATGAGTAAGTGCATTCATTACCAAGAATAAGGCTAAGTGTTAACACATGCATGAGTATTGTTATTTCAATGCCACAATGAACTCCTAGACTCTTAAGGATTTTCCAAGTGTTTGCCTTAGGTGCCTTTTTTATTGATTGTCACCTTGAAGTAGCAAGAGTTACTTCATTTTCTTTCTTTTCATTTCACCACGACTCTAAGTATTTTGTCTCAAGACGACCCTTTAGATTACGCTTTCAAATAACACTCCCAAACCAATTGGTTTTAGGGTGTTAGGTGTTGAAACACCCCTAAGAATTTACTTGCCCTGGTCTCTCTTCTTGACATATCTTCACCACAAGCATCTACTAAGATCTTTAATTCTTTTGAGTTAATTGGTGCTTCCTTTTATACTAGTAGGTGATGCTCAGAGCCTTGGATCTTTTGTTACTTTAATACTTCTTGGTTCTATAGATATTCAAGGGACATCCTTAGCTTTTACTTGACACTCCTCTAAGTCTAGTTACTCACCATGACTCATTTTCTTTTTGATTCATTCAAGGTCTTGCACTTAGTTCCTTTATCTCTTGGTTTTGAATACCCTTACTTGGTCTTAATCTCTTTTACTCTTGTTTTTGCAACAACTCACCATAGACTCTTATGGACACAAACTACTTCTTTTATTTGATGATTGTAAAACTTAATCAACATTGCATTTTCTTTCTTGAAAACATAAAGGACTCATAAAAGAAACTTCAGGGAATCAAACATGAAACATAAACTATCCTAACATTGCAACTTATTCTTAAACAGAAATTAAAACATAAAGAAAACTAAATAGAGATTCAGAATTTTTGAAAAAAAAACAACCATGGGACTTAATAACCTTCAACAGCTTCAGTTCATTGGCCCTTTTCCCTTGTCCTTCTTCTTGGAGGAGGAGGAGTCATCATCATCTTTATTGGAGGATCCTTCTTGCACCTTTTTATCCTTGGGCTTCCAAAATACAAACCTCCTCATGTACGCCTTTATATTTTCTTTATGCTGGTATGCAATTTCTTCTTACCTTGCACTGAGTTCCTCCATCTTTTGCATGTAAGTTGGGTAGTTGGGGTTTATGTTGGCTACTTCATTACACAAATAGCTCAACTTTGTTTGTGCGTAGCCAACATATTATCCTCTTGCTATGGTTCTGGCTTCATAGAGATGCCTAAACTCAACAAGGTTCACTAGTTGGTTTTGTTGTTGTTCCATGATGATCCTGAGGCTGCCCTGCATTTCACCCCAATTGATTTGTTCTTGCTACTCCTTCATTGACTCCACACTTCCTTGGAGTTGTTGTATGTTCTCATTCATTTGGTCCCAATGTTGTTGTTGTTGCTTGAGTTGGTTGACATCCCATCTCAGCTGGTGTATGTCTCCTCTCATTTGGTGTAGCTCTCCTTGTAATTGCTCCCAATTGAATCCTTCAGGAAATTATTGGTATTGTTGGTATTGTAGTGGTTGAAGTGCTAGGTAGTGTGGTTGATCTTCAGCCTCTTCTTCTTATTGTGGTTGCTCTTGTGGTACATGAGCATGAGCTCTATGCTCCCTGGCCCTTTGAAGTGGGTTAACAGCCACCACTTTAGCCATCTTCGTGGTAGTTATAGGCTTCTCTTGCTCCACTTGCACCTCATCAATGATCTTCTCAACCACTGCTTCATCACATAGCCTTTGGATGAACCTAGGGAATGCCAACCTTGTGCTATCCTTGGGGCTTTTCAGTACCCTATTAATGTTGGTGGCAATCATCTCCCCAACATTCACATTTTCTCCCTTCATGATGCTGTATATGAGAACAGCCCTCTCCAATATTACCTCAGAGGTGTTGGATGTTGGGTTGAGAGATCTTCTCACAAAGTCTAGCCACCCTCTAGCCTGGGGGCTCAAATCTCTTCTCCTTAGCTAGTTAGGTCTTTCATCCTTGTCATTGATCCACTGTACATTTAGCACACAAATCTTATTGAGGATTTTATCAAATCCTGGGTCTTGTTACTTTATCCTTTCTTCAAAGCTCCGGGTGGAGCTTGTTTGCTTCACCATCAACATCCTATCTATGTTGGAGGAGCTATAGTCAGTGGCCTACCCCCTCACATAGCTAAGATACCCATTGGGTTGGCCAGGTTGAGGCATTGCGTTGGCATAGAATTCTCTAATCAAGCTCTCTACTATCTTTCTTGGTATGTTGCACAAGAGTGCCCATCCCCTGCTGTTGATTTCCCTGATGATTTTAGGATGCTCATTCCACCCATGTTGGAAGCCAACCTCTGGAATGATTTGCCTCTCACTCACCCAACGATAGAATTGGTTTTGGTTGAATGATGAGAGGAACTTATATTCAATGTGGCTTGAAGATCCTGAGGTTGGTTCCTTGGTCTTTCTTTTCATTGATGATGAGGCTCTTGGTGGTGCTAATAGGTTGAGAAAAAATGTTTGAAGGGTTAAAAAGAGGTAGAGAACGGAGAGCAAGGAGAGCAAAGCAAGGGCTTGCTCCACAACACCAAACTTAGGACTTGATTGTCCCTAATCAAGTAGAAAAAAATAGAAGATAGTAAAGACAAGGAAAGGAAAGAATAGGGAGAGTGAAGAGGTTCTTTCACGAGTAGGGTTTTGAAGTGTGAAGGGTGGTGGGAAAAAGTGAGTGGCTTTTATAGGATTGAGAGGTGTAATCTGGAAGGTGGAAAGTGGGAAGTAAAAGTAATTCAATGTTTTTCCACTTGGGGAGTGGCGCCTAGCGTGGGGAGAAGCGCCAATCCTTATCCCTTTTGGCTTCCTGCATATGTTGAGTTCCAAAGTGCAAGTACACTTTGACTCCTTGCTTGATGAGCTATCAATCATGTAGGCCCCATCCTCTCTCCTGAAAATAAAACCGAAAACCCCATCAATAATGACCAAAGAACCCTTCGCATTCCCTATATTACAAGCCAATTAAATTGCAATTGATGAGTGTCCCTTGGAACACCAAACTTAATCTCATTACATCTAATAAATTGGTTTCATCATTGGGTTTTAATGTGTTCATAAGGGTAAAATAATTTCAATCCTTTCACATCCCTTTCCTTCTAATTCCTTCCGAACACATTAAAACCAACTTTTATGCACTCATCAATCTATTAAATGCTTTCAAACTTGAATGATACTAGGCTTGCTATGTGATCTTCCATATGGTGGTGGCCACACCAAACTTAATCTCTGGGCTTACTCTCAAATTTAACTCATTCAAATGGTTGCATGCCTAGATTAAGTGGGTTAGTGGCCACACCAAACTTAGCTTTTTAGCTAGTTCTCAGCCCAATTACTCCTCATCGGTAGGTGTGTTCATCAATTTGCATTTTCAAAAAGAAAACAAATTGAAGATTTACTAACTATCAAACATTTGAACTGATATTTAAACTACCTACTCTACCACTTACAATCTACTTTTAGAAAGCAAGAAAACAAAAGTATTGAACTAGAACTTAAACTATCTAAATTGACAACTTTAAACTCCTTCTAGAAAGCAATAAATCAAAAGGATATAGGGTGTTGGTGTGCCTCCCAACCAGTGCTTCTTTATCGTCACCAGCTTGACGTTCCTCCATCTTTAGTTGAGATTGTAGCACACTCTCTACTCATCCAGTGAGTCCCCCAAATAATGCTTAAGTCTATGGCCATTGACAGTAAAAGTTCTCTGTGTTTTGTCCTCCATGAGCTCCACATGACCATACAGAGACACCTTGAGGATTGTGAAGGGTCCATACCACCTTGACTTAAACTTTCCTGGGAAGAACTTGAGCCTTGAGTTGTATAATAGCACCTTTTGACCTTCAACAGACTCTCTTCTTGCTATCTTTTGATCATGCAACTTCTTAGTTTTCTCCTTATAGATTTTGGCATTTTCATATGCTTGAGATCTGAGTTCTTCTAATTCTTGCAGTTGTAAGATCCTTTTCTCCCCAGCAGCATTACTATACAAATTTAGCAGCTTGAGTGCCCAAAAGGCTTTGTGTTCAAGCTCAAGGAGTAGGTGACATGCCTTCCCATACACCAGCTAATATGGGGTCATCCCAATAGGTGTTTTAAAGGTTGTCCTATATGCCCAAAGAGCGTCGTACAGCCTCTTTGACCAGTCCTTTCTTGAAGCTCCCACAGTTTTCTCTAAGATCCTTTTTAGCTCTCTATTGGATACCTCAGTCTTCCCACTTGTTTGAGGGTGATGAGGTGTTGCAGCCTTATATTTCACTCCATATTTCATAAGGAGGGCTTCCAATGATCTGTTGCAGAAATGGCTTCCTCCATCACTAATAAGGGCTCTGGAACTCCGAAGCGGCTGAAGATATTCCGCCTCAGGAAGTTCATGACTATCCTATTATCATTTGTTGGGGTTGCAATGGCCTCCACCCACTTAGATACATAGTCCACTGCCACTAGAATGTACTTGTTTGAGTATAAGGTAGGGAATGGACCCATGAAGTCAATTCCCCATACATCAAACAGCTCAAGTTCTAGGATGAATTGCTGTGGCATCTCATTCTTCTTGGGTAGATTGCCAGCTCTTTGGCACTCATTGCACCTTGACATTAATTCCTTTGCATCTTTGAATATTGTTGGCTAAAAGAATCCACATTGGAGTACCTTTGCTGCTGTTCTTTCTCCACTAAAATGGCCTCCATATGCGGATCCATGGCATTGCCACAACACTTCTTGCCCTTCCTCTTGTGAAATACACCTTCTCAAGATTTCAACAACACCCTTTTTAAACAAGTAGGGCTCATCCCAGATGTAGTGTTTAGCATCATTGAGCAGCTTCCTCCTCATGTACTTGTTGAAGTTGGTTATATCAGCAAACCAAGGACTTTATTGAATCATCATCAACTGCTCATCAGGAAAGCTTTCATTCATTTCAAATTGTTGTGCCTCATCCTCTTTGTGTGGGATTCTTGATAGGTGATTAGCCACTTTGTTCTCTGCCCATTTCTATCTTTTATTTCTATGTTGAACTCTTGAAGTAGCAAGATCCACCTTATCAACCTAGGCCTATATTCTTGCTTGGTCACTAGATCCTTAAGAGCTGCATGGTCAGTGAAAACAATGACTTTAGAACCAATGAGATATGATCTAAACTTATCAAATGCAAATATTATTGCCAACAATTCCTTTTCAATGGTGGTGTAATTCTTTTTATTTTCGTTAAGGACTTTGCTGGCATAGTATATGATATGCACCAAGTTATCTTTCTTCTGTCCCAACGCTGCCTGATAAACCCCATTTGTAGGGTTTATCTTGTATTAATTTTTGGGGATTTTATCACCTTTCACCCATATTTATTCAATGAAATAGCATGGTTTTGTATATTCTCCATTAATTGTGCTTAAGAGTGAAAACATGCTTTTTTAGGTCTTAAAATAGCTAAATGTAATTTACCTTGATTCCATTAGATGCCTTGATATGTTTGTTGAGTGATTTCAGATTTAGGAGGCAAAGATTGGATTAAGGGAATGAAGAAAAAGCATGTAAAGTTGGAGAACTCATGAAGAAATGATGGAACCAAAAAGCTGTCAAGCCTGACCTCTTCGCACTTAATTGATCGTAACTTGAGCCACAGAGGTCCAAATAATGCGGTTCCAGTTGGGTTGGAAAGCTAACATCTGGGGATTCGAAACGATATAAGATTTGCCATAGTTGCATCACACATAGGGGCGCGCACGTGCACGGTACGCGGACGCGCCGATGGTGGGACATGACCCACTTAATGCAATACGTGGCCAGCGATTTTAGAAGCCTTGTGGGCCTAATCCAAATCATTTCTGATGCTATTTAAGCTAAGGATTGAAGAGGAATCAACATACTTTTGATCATTAGTCATAGTTTAGTTTTAGAAGTAGTTAGAGTTAGAGAGAGAAGAGAGGCTCTCTCTTCTCTCTAGAATTAGGATTATGAATTAGGGTTAGATTAGGATCTCATAGTTCTAGGTTTAATTCAAGTCTCCTTCTACTTCTACCTTCAATTGATGATTGCTACACTTTGGTTTTTCTTTCTATCCATACTCTCTTGTTGTAATTTCTCTTATTTTGTTTCTAGGTTTTGTAATTGAGATACTCTTGTCCTTTTATTTTCTTTCAATAATGCAATTTGAGGTAATTCATGATAATTGTGAGTTCCTTGATTGTTGTTGTTAGTTCTTTGTATTCAATTGTTGTTATAATTCATTCTTGTTGTGATTTACCATACTTTTCTTTTGCACCTTCCAAGTGTTTGATGAAATGCTTGGGAGAATGTTAGAGTAGAATTTTTGTTCTTGGCTTGAGAAAGTAATTTAGGATTTCTTGAGTTGCTAGTGTCCAATTGATTGATAGTTGATAGCCATTGACTCTAGCCTTCATTAAGCCAATTAGTGGAAAGCTAGGATTTATGGACTTGGATTGATATTACTCACTTGACTTTCCTTTGTTAATTGATTTAAGGATGACTAAGTGGGATTAATCCTTGCAACTACCATACTTGTGGCTAGTGATAATGATGAAGACCCTTGACAACCAAACCTTGCCAAGACCATTTTGTTAATAAAATTTTATTACCATTTGATATTCATTTTTCTCATCTAAAACCCCAAAATAAATAAATCCATAACCAATAACAAGAACACTACCCTGCAAGTCCTTTGAGAGACGACCCGAGGTTTAAATACTTCGGTTATTAATTTTAGGGGTTTGCACTTAGTGACAACCAAATTTTTGTATGAAAGGATTTGTGTTGGTTTAGAAACTATACTTGCAACAAGAATTCATTTGTGAAATTCTATACCATCAAAAATCCAATCATCACTGCCCCAATTGCAAAGTTTGATGCATCACACATCAGTTTAAAGGGCAAATTCCAATCAGGTGGGGTAATAATAGAGGCTGAGGAAAGCTTCTTTTTCAAATTCTCAAAAGCCATCATACATTCTTGATCAAATATGAAAGGGGTATCAAAAGCAAGTAGATTGCTTAAAAGTTTAGCAATTTTTGAGAAATCTTTGATAAATCTTCTGTAAAAACCAGCATGCCCTAAAAAGCTTCTAACTGCCTTAACATTGCAAGGTGGGGGTAACTTTTCAATCACCTCCACCTTAACCTTGTCCACCTCTATACCTCTTTTTGAGATCTTATGGCTAAGAACCACTCCCTCTATGACCATAAAGTGGCACTTCTCCCAATTCAAAACAAGGTTGGTTTCTTGGCATCTCTTTAGCACCAAGGCTAGGTGGTGAAAGCATTTAGAATATGAATCACCAAATACAGAAAATTCGTCCATAAACACTTCAATGGACCTTTCAATCATATTTGAAAATATGGAGAGCATGAACCTTTGGAATGTTGCAAGTGCATTGCTCAATCCAAAAGGCATCCTCCTATAAGCAAAAACACCATAAGGACAAGTAAATGAAGTCTTCTCTTAGTTCTTGGGGTTTACTACAATTTGATTGTAGCTAGAATAACCGTCCAAGAAGCAGTAGTACTCATGTCCTGCAAGTCTTTCTAGCATCTAGTCCATAAAAGGTAGGGGGAGGTGATCTTTCCTCGTGGCTTCATTGAGCTTTCTATAATCGATGCACATGCGCCAGCCAGTCACTGTTCTTGTTAGTATCAATTCATTCTTCTCATTTGGCACAACAGTGATCCCTCTTTTCTTGGGGACTATTTGCACAGGGCTTAACCAAGGGCTGTTTGAGATTAGGTAGATCACCCCTGCTTGCCACAACTTTAGCACCTTCTTTTGCACCATTTCATTCATTGTTGGATTCAGCCTTTTCTACTACTGTCTTGAGGGCTTTGCACCTTCTTCAAATAAGATTTTGTGCATGCACATTGAAGGGCTAATCCCCTTTAAGTCTGCAAGTGTCCATCCAATAGCATATTTGTGTTGCTTCAGCACTTGGATAAGTTCCTCTTCTTGTTGTTCATTCAAACTTGAATTCATGATTACTGGGTATGTGTTGTTGTCACCCAAGTAAGCATACTTCAAGTTTGAAGGCAGAGTTTTCAACTCCAACTTTGGTGCCTCCACTTCCATTTTACTTGTCTTGCCAGCATGATTGGTTCTTTCATAGTCTCTAATGGTAGCTCACCACATGAGGTTTGTTGATCTTGCTCTTTGATTTCTTCACATTGTTCTTCCTCTAGGACTCCATGAACTAGCTTTTCAATTGTGTCCACCATCATGCATTCTCCAATGGATTCCTTGGGGTAGCACATTGCCTTGAAAACATTGAAAACCATCTTCTCCTCATGCAATCTCAAGACTAGCTCCCCTTTTTGAACATCAATTATAGCTCCAACTGTAGCTAGGAATGGCCTTCCTAGGATGATTGATGTGTTGGCTTCTTCCTCCATGTCAAGCACAACGAAGTCAGCTGGAAAGATGAACTCTCCCACTTTTACCAACAAATCTTCCACCACACCATGGGGAAATTTAAATGTTTTGTCAGCCAATTGAAGTGCCATTCTTGTTGGCTTGGCCTCTTCTATTCTCATTCTCTTCATCATGGCCAAGGACATGAGGTTGATGCTGGCCCCTATATCACATAGTGCCTTCTCAATGTTCATATCCCCAATGATATAGGGGATTTGAAAGCTTGATTTAAGAAAATTGTCGTGGTATAGAATTTCCTCAATTGAATGAATTCTTGTTGCAAGTATAGTTCTACACCAACAAACAATCCTCCCAATCAAAAATATTGGTTGTCACATGTACAAACCCCAATGAAAATTAACCGAAGTATTAAGACTCCGGGTCGTCTCACAAGGAATTGCAATGAAGTGCTTAATTATTGGCTATGGGGATCAAGGGGGTTTGATTTGATATTGGGCAAGGAAATGTAAAAGCAAAAAAGTAAATGATACGAAAAGTAAATCAAACAACCAATTAAAGGAAGCAATTAAAGAAAGAGAGATATTCATGGCAATGAATTGAGATCATAGGCTTTCTATCCTAGTCATGCATGATTAATTCATCTTATTTAGTCAACTCCAACAAATAGGGAGAAAGTCAAACAAGATAATCAATCATATCACAATGATAAACAAGAATTTATCTCATTACGTCAACACCAACAAATAGGGAGAAAGTCTAACGAGACTAGCTAATCTCAATCCAAAAGTCCTAACCGACTTACTAATTAAACTAGCAAAAGATTAGCGTCAATGGAAACAATATTCCATAAGTCGTAATCAACTCACTAATTAAATTAGCAAAAGATTAGCTTCAATGGAAACAATATTAGCTAACAACTCTAGATCACCAACATAAGTTGGGTTTTCATGACTCAAGATTGCCTAATTACTCTTTCCAAGCCAAGAATGCTCAAAATATACTCTAACATCCAACCAAGCATTTTGTCAAACACTTGGTGGGAACAAAAGGAAAGCATAGTAAATGTGCAAGAATAATAAAATCTACCAACTACCAATAGCAAGAAAAGTAAAATCAATAACTCAAATAAACAATAAAAATAACATCAAACATAAAATTGCATTAAAGGAAAATTAAGATCCAACAAGGTTCATGAACATAAAAGCAACAAAATAAAAGAAATGAACAAGTAAAAACTAGAAGAGTAGAGATGTAACAACAAGAAATTAAAAGGAGAAACTAAATCAAAACAAGAATTAAAAGTTGGATTTAAGAAAATTAAACCTAAACTACCCTAAATTCTAGAGAGAAGAGAGAGCTTCTTTCTCTAGAATTCTACCCTAAAACATGATGAAAACTAAACTATGACTAAGTGTGTTCATTCCCCCCTCAGTCCTTGGGTTCAATAGCATCAGAAATGGGTTGGATTGGGCCCAAAATGAGCTGCAAAATTGCTGGGGGCGATTTCATTAAAATGGACCCACGGACAGAATCGGCGCGCGTGCGGCATGTGCGCGTGTGCGTCGATGGCAAATTCCCGATCCGCGCGTAAGCGGCGTGTACGCATGTGCGTCCTTGTGAGAAGCCACTTTTTGCGCGTGCGCGTCTATTGGTGCATTCCATATCTTTGTTTCTTCATGCATTCTCCTCTTTGCATGCTTTTCTCCTCATTTCTTCCATCCAATACTTGCCTTATGAACCTGAAATTACTTAACAAATACATCAAGGCATCAAATGGGATTAAAGTGAATTAAAATCACCAATTTAAGGCCTAAAAAGCATGTTTTTACGTTTAAGCACAATTCAAGGTAGAATTGCAAAACCATGCTATTTCATTGAATAAATGTGAGAAAATGTGATAAAATCCCCCAAAATAAGCACAAGATAATCCACAAAATTGGGGTTTATCAAATCTCCCCACACTTAAACTAAGCATGTCCTCATGCTAAGAATAAAGAAGGACAAGAAAAGAGTATGAACATTTATTCAATGCAAAGAAATTATATGCACCTATCTATATGAATGCAACTAAATGCAATATGATTCTACCTACTTGGTCAAAAGCAAATCAATCTCCAAGAACATATATAAGCAAGTAGGGCAAAGGTCATATGACGACTCACAAACTCTACCAATTCAAATATCAAAATAAAGTTCAAATAGACTTGCAAGAAGAAAGCTCATGAAAGCCGGGAACAAGGAATTGAGCATTGAACCCTCACCAGATGTGTATCCGCTCTAGTCGCTCTAGTGTATAGGGTTGATCACTCAATTCTCTTCTAATCATGCTTTCCATGATTTATTTTTCATCTAACAATCAACAATTATTCAATGCATGCATACATTAATCATGAGGACTTATTCATAGGTTGTAATGGGACTAGGGTAAAGGTAGGATGCATGATACGTAAAAATTAGAATTTCACGTATAACCGGCAAGTATACCGGGTCGCATCAAGTAATAAAACTCACTAAGAGTGAGGTCGATCCCACGGAGATTGGTAGATTAAGCAACTTTAGTTAATGGTAAATTTAGTTAAGCAAACATGGTTTTGATTTTATGAGCAATGTGACTTTTGAACATAATTACAGGAATTTAAATGGCAATTAAGAACAAGAATATAGAAATAAAATGGAAGTAAATAACTGAAACTTAAATTGCAAGAAACTTAAATAACATCAAAGATAAATGGCAAGGAATTAAAGGGTGCAGAAATTTAAAGAACATAAGAGTAAATGGCAAGAAGTAAATGAACAGAATGTAAATAACAAGAGTAGTAAATAGACAGAATGTATAAGGGGATTGGGAAATGGGTAATCAAATAACTAGAAGTAAAAGAAATAAGAATTGATGATGGAGAAGATCATTAGGGATCAGAGATGTTAGTTTTCATGAATTGATGTTAGTCAAACCTTCCTCAATCATGGGTATAGATCCATGGCAAATGGGTGATTGAATCCCAATCTCTTGGTGATTCAATCTCTCTCAACATAGCCAATTGCCACTCTCGTGATCTAATTGTTCATGAGAAGAGATGAAGATCAATTTCAATCCAGCCACACAATTTCCAAAATCTCAACCAAGGAGAGTTACATCTCACATACTAACCAAGGTATATTGATTGAGGAAATCATGAGAGGATGAACTCTAAACTGAATTATGTGGCTCATTCATCAAATTCACCACATAATTCATATAGATTAACCCCTCTCTCGATGGTGGTTGAATCTTTGAAGAACAAGAGTTCCCTCTTTAGATCAACCACTAAAATTGAGAAAGAGAAGATGGGTTCACCAATTCATTCCAACCAACAGAGCTCCTCCCCCTAATGAAAGTGGGGTTTAGTGAATCATAGCTCCAATTTCAACAACAATTGCCATCAATCAAAGTTAAACTAAATTGCAAAGAAAGATGAAGAAGAATAAGTAAATGCTTGAAGATTAAGAAAATGAAGAAGAGAAGTTCCAAGATGAACCAAGATTAGCTCTCTGGGTCTCCTCTCGGAAGTACCAAAAGAGTTTTCCAATACAAGTGCTAAAAATGTAAAAATGACTAAGTGTAAAAAAATAAAGTAAAAGTGTAAAAGTCCAAAAGTCCCCTACAAGTATATCAATCTCTTCTATTTATACTACTCCTAAAACTCTTCAGAGATCTCCAATTTGGGTTATCAATGTGGGCTTTCTCATTGTTGAATTCTTGGCTCAATTGGAAGTGTTGCTAGACTTGGAAGGGAAGAGTTCATTCATCATGTTTCTGGCCCATTGGCTTGGCGTTATTGGCACTAACTCCAGGCCAAATGCACGTTGGCAACGTGCAGGACAATTTCCTGGGCATGAAGTATGAGACTTGGGCGTTGCTAGCCCAAGTTGTTGCCAACAAATTGCTTTTCCTCTTCTTGGCCTTACTTTCATGCTAAATGTAGCCCAGAATTTGAGTGTCAACCTTCAGCTTCAATATGGACTATCATACATCATTGGAAAGCTCTTGATGTCTATTTTCTAATGCCACTGGAATCACCTCAATTGGACTTTCCTAGCTCAAGTTATGGTTCTTCAAAGAAGGTAAGGTCAAGCTGCCAAGTTGTTGCCAAGTTGTTGTGAATAACGCACCCTCAACCCCAAGTTGGCAACGTGCTCGAGCATCACTCTCCCAAGGCAAGGACTTGGGGCTGGCGTTGTTGCAAAACACGCCCCCCTTGTGGCACGTTGGCAACGTGCTCGACCCACACCCCTAGGCCAATCTCTAGCTTTCTTAAATTTCACTTTATGTTCTTGTTTTTAGGGCCTAAAGATGACTCTGGTTTGGCTCCAATCTTGTGCTCCACCATGGACTATTATATATGGTTGGAAAGCTCTGAATGTTAGCTTTCCAACGCAACTGGAAGTACTCAATTTGGATCTCTGTAGCTCAAGATATCTTCCATTGAAGTGGACATGTTCAGGCTGCCTTGTTTTGGCGTTGGCAACGCCCATCCAGCGTTGGCAACGTGAGTGGTGCGCCAATGGGCGTTTAGAACGCTGGTTGGTGCGCCATTGGGCGTTTGGCAGCCTGGTTGGTGCGCCAATGGGCGTTTGGCAGCCTGGTTGGCACCAAAATTTGGTGCCTGGCCAAACTTTCTTGTGTGGCGTTGGCAACGCCATTTTTGAGTTGGCAACGCCAGCTCCTTTTCTTCCATGGCTTCATTTGTTGCTTGGTTGTGTGGCGTTGGCAACGCCCATCTTGAGTTGGCAACGCCAGCTCCTTTCCTTCCAGGGCCAAGCTTGATTGTTTGGCATTGTTAGCCTGCGTTGTCCTCAAAAACGCCCCTCATCTCTAGGCTGGCAACGTGCTCGAGGCTCCAAATCCAGGGCCAAGTTCCTTGTGTGGGCGTTGGCAACGCCAGCTTCAAGTTGGCAACGCCAACTTTGCTTCTTCCAGGGCCAAGTTCCTTGCTTGTGTCTTGTATGTGGCGTTGGCAACTTGGTTCTAGAGTTGGCAACGCCAACCTTGCTTCCAGGGCCAAGTTTGCTTGCTCATGGCTTGTGTGTGGCGTTGGCAACTTGGTTCTAGAGTTGGCAACGCCAACCTTGCTTCCAGGGCCAAGTTTGCTTGCTTGTGGCTTGTGTGTGGCGTTGGCAACTTGGTTCTAGAGTTGGCAACGCCAACCTTGCTTCCAGGGCCAAGTTTGCTTGCTTGTGGCTTGTGTGTGGCGTTGGCAACGCCGATCCCAAGTTGGCAACGCCAACTTCTTGCCTTGGTTGCCTCCAGGGTTGCCAAGCTTGCTTGGTGTGAGTATGTGTGGCGTTGGCAACGCCAATCCTAAGTTGGCAACGCCAACTTCTTGCCTTGGTTGCCTCCAGGGTTGCCAATCTTGCTTGGTGTGATTGTGTGTGGCGTTGGCAACGCCAATCCTAAGTTGGCAACGCCAACTTCTTGCCTTGGTTGCCTCCAGGGCCAAGCTTGCCTTGTGTTGTGGAGTTGGCAACTCCAATCCCAAGTTGGCAACGTGGATTCCAAGTTGGCAACGCCAACTTCTTGCCCAGCTTGCATCCTTCTTGCTTCCATGCTTCCTTGTTTCATCACCTATCATCAACAAAGGAAATAGCTTCAAAGTCTTACCAATTCATGCACCAATTCCATGAGATTCATTCATACTCATTCATATATGCATTCCTTAAAACATTTGCATGAATTTGGCTAGAATTAACATGTTCCTTGATATCATCATGCATGGAAACAAAACTCATAAAAGGACTTGTTTATTTAGAGAAAATGAGTGAAATTAAGCTAAAACTAACTAAACTAACTAACTAATAATGCAAATATGCATTTGCATCACAACACCAAACTTAAAGTATTGCTTGTCCTCAAGCAAAATATAAAGGACTTTGTCACAAGAATTTAAGATGTAAGGCTTGAATGTTCTTCCAGAGAGTAATTTCTCATTGAGCATGTCATCTCCACTTGTGTGGTCATTAATTTATTGTAATTGAACACAATTATTCAACTTTTTCAATTAAAATGCTTGCTTCACTACTAAATTGGTTAACTTCACTAGACTTCTTTCATACCTTAGCACATGATCCTTGAACCAATTTTTTTTTGCTTATTTCTTTTTTTCTTCTTTTTTTTTTTTTCAATTAAGCTCGAAATCTTGTCTTAAGGCGGCTCTTTAGCATAAGCTTTCAATCAACAATCCCAAACCAGTTGGTTCAAGTTGTTAAGTGTTGAGACACTCTTAAAGATTTACTCACTCAAGCCTCTTTCCTTAACACATTCAGTCACAGGCATATAACATTGAAATTTCTGTTTGGATAGTGGTGTCCAGCACCTCTTTGGGTTGCTAAATGTTCTGTTATAGAGCTACTCTTGATTGTGGGTTTTCAATCGATAATCCCGAGTTAGTTAACTCAAGTTACCGGGTGATGAAGCACCCCTCGGATTTACTAGCCCAAGTATATCTCTTAACATCAATCACCACAGACACATATCCAAATTTTGTCATTGATGCCTAGCCTTTCATTCTTTGTACTCTATTTTCTTTATTGTCAAGGTTATTTGTGCTTTTACTGTTAAAGTCTTTGTGATCCTTAACCAAACTAGTCTTGTATAGCAAGCATTCTTTTGAGTTCATTGAACCTTGATTCTTTCACAATAAATATACTAGCACTTTTCCTATGGGATAACATGATCCTTTTTAAACTAGATTTCTCTCTGTTCTTGCTCAAACTACATCTTTTATTCCAATGACAAGTAAAAGTATTAAAGACAAGCAACCATTCCAAATCTGTGAGTGGTGATGCATGGAATGGGCAACATAAAAGACAATGCTTCAAAAAGAAAATGCATCCTAGAAGGTATACCATATTTCAGACATACATCTTCTTTATTTAATAAAACATAAAGAAAACATAGGAACTTCACCACCTTTAGTCTTCATGTCCCTTTTCCTTTGCTTGATTCTCCTTGTTTTCCTTTGCCTTTTGGATCTTCTTTCTTTTTGCTTCTCCTTTCTCCTTGTTGTTGTGTTGCTGCATCTCCTTTTGGATCTTCTTTCTTTTTGCTCCTCCTTTCTCCTTGTTGTTGTGTGGTTGCATTCCCTTTTGGATCTTCTTTTTGCCAAATTCCTGAGCTTATCATTGTCTCCTGTAGCCTCTGTTGGTTGAATCTCACCCTTGCTAGTTCTTGCTGTTCAAATATCTTCCGAGCCTCATTAAAACATTTGATTTGTGGGTTGATCAATGGGGGTGTGGAACAGAGGTAACTAAGCTTTTCTTGGGTGCATATGTCATAGTCAAGTCTGTCCTTGTGCCTGGCTTCCTTGAACATTCTGTTTTCATTGAAATCTCTGTAGAGTGTTTCATGTCTAGCATCCAACCTATGGAGAAGTTCTCTTTGCTGAGCTTGCTCTATCCTTAATTGAGCTTGTTCTTGTATCACTTTCTCCATGGCTTTTTCATGTTCCATAGCTGAATTGTTGATGGCTTCTTGCATCTTGGCATATTGTTCTTGTTGCAACTCCATCATGTGTGTTTGGTACTCATTTTGTTGGTTCATCCATTGAACTTGAACCCCTCTTTGTTGATCCATCAATTGCCAAAGGTCCCTTTGTTGTTGTGCTTGTTCCTCTTGGCTTCTTTGAATTTGTGAATATTGCCCAGAAATCCCTTCCAAGGCGGCTTGGAGTTGGTTCATGTTCAAGGTGTGAGATTCATCCATTTCTTGAGGCTCCTCCTCTTGTCTTACTTCCTTCCTTTTCTTCCTTCTTGCTAAAGGTTGCCTTTCCAATTGGGTTGTGGTGATGAACTCCAACCTTTCTTTGGTGAGAGGCTTTCCAATGGAGACCAAATCAGTTTCTTCAAATTCTCCCAGAGGCACTCCAGCTTCTTCACATAGGCGCAGAATAGTACTAGGATATCCTAGCCAGCTGTCCTGTTTGACCTTTTGAGCTATTTCAATGATGTTCTTGGCTATAATGTCTCAAACATTGATTTCCCCTCCTTTCATTATGCAATGGATCATTATAGCTCTATTCACCGTTACCTCAGAGTTATTTGAAGTAGAAATCAATGACCTCCTCACTATGTCATGCCATCCTTTTGCTTGAGGTATGAGATCACCTCTCCGAAGTTTGAGTGGTCGGCCATGTGAATCCAATACCCAATCAGTGCCTACTCTGCACAAGTCACTCACCACATCCACATATCTTGGGTCATTTTCAACCCTTTCTTCATAGCTAGGTCGTTTGAACTGTTTGTGCTTGACCCTTAGCACCCTATTGATGGTGTCCGGGCTAAAATCAACATCCACACCTCTTACATAGCTCATGTATGGTTCTTCATCATCATATTCTCTTATCACATTAGTGAAGAACTCATGGATGAGAAGCATGCTTATTTCTTGAGGTTGGTCACAGAGAAGCTCCCATCCCCTTTTTCTGATTATTTTTTGTATCTCAGGGTATTCATCTTTTTTAAGCTTGAATGGTAGCTCTGGAACAACATCTTTGCTTGACATCCAACTAAAAATTCGCTCATTGTGTTTGGATTTGAATCTTCTTTCATCAAATTCATCTTCTCTCCTCTCCCTTGATGATGAGGCCATTGAGATTCACTTGCAAGGTTGAATCTCCCCAACACCAAACTTAGTTGAATGCTTGTCCTCAAGCACAAGGAAAATGATTGTGAAGGAGAGATATGAGGTAAGCACGGTGACTTAGAAAATGATGGTGAAGGAGATTGAGTGTTTCGGTTATGTGAGAGATGTGATGCTCCAAGAGTTTTGTTGGGTAGAGGTGAGGTTCAAGGCTAGAATTTGTGAAGCATGGAATAGGTTGGAGGTTGAGTGTGAGTTTGGTTAGTGAAGTAAGATTATGGGGGTAGAGGAATGATTGATGAAGAATGAGGTTTGATGAGTGTGGTTGAAGTATTTAAAGTGAAAGTTGGTGGGGAGGCATTTAAGGCTCGGTCATGGCATTTAAGGCATGTTGATTTGTTTTTCCATGCATAAAGTTCACAACTCATGTGACTTCCTTGTGTATCCGTGACTTAGAACAAGATTCCCCATCATTTCTTTCTTTCTTTCATTATATGCTTCCAAGATTCCCCATCACTTCTTTCTTTCTTTCCTGCAACAAAATGCCAAAGACTTAAGATTCTTAAAGTGACATTAATAGCTAAAAGCTTATGATGATATTCCTATGCAAAATTAACTAAGCTAAAATTAAAAACTTTCATAGCCTAGCATTTTCGTGTATGTATGGACACCAAACTTAGTTTGTGGCTAAGTGTTGTAGAACACACATTTGCCATTACTTCAAGATTGGCCACACCAAACTTAGTGCCTTGCATACACCATGTACTAGTCTACTTGATCATTATTGGTTACTAAAACATGAAATTAAAAGACTCCCTGTGCATGGGTTGCCTCCCATGAAGCGCTTTGTTTATTGTCCTTAGCTCGACATTGTAGCTTCTTTGCTCATGTTAAGAGTTGCACACTCTCTTCCTTGCTCCAAGGGCCACCACAGTAATGCTTCACCCTATGTCCATTGACTGTGAATGTTTGTTTTGAGGCTTCATCAAGCAATTCAACATAGCCATGAGGTGATACTTTGGTGATGGTGTATGGACCAGTCCATCTAGACCTCAGCTTCCCAGGGAAGATCTTCAATCTTGAATTGAATAATAACACCTTTTGGCCTGGTTCAAATATTCTTTGAGAGATCCTCTTATCATGCCATCTCTTTGCTCTCTCCTTGTATATTTTGGCATTGTCATATGCCTCCAATCTGAACTCCTCAAGCTCATTGAGTTGTAGCAACCTCTTCTCTCCTGCTGCTTGAGCATCTAGATTTAGAAGTTTGGTGGCCCAGAAAGCCTTATGTTCAAGCTCTACAGGGAGGTGGCATGCCTTTCCATACACCAATTGAAATGGAGATTTTCCTATGGGTGTCTTGAAGGCTGTCCTATATGCCCAAAGTGCATCATCCAGCTTCCTAACCCAATCCTTTCTCGTTGTTCCCACAGTTTTCTCCAAGATCCTTTTTAGCTCTCTGTTGGCAAGTTCAGCTTGTCCATTGGTTTGTGG
Source organism: Arachis hypogaea (assembly GCF_003086295.3). Lineage (NCBI taxonomy): Eukaryota > Viridiplantae > Streptophyta > Magnoliopsida > Fabales > Fabaceae > Arachis > Arachis hypogaea. The sequence continues at coordinate 61,776,148 of NC_092038.1, forward strand.
GTGATATGGGGTAGCTACTTTGTGTGTAACACCATACTTGTGGAGTAATGAATTGAGTTGCTTGTTGCAAAAGTGGCTTCCCCCATCACTTATAAGCCCCTTGGGTACTCCAAATCTTGTGAAGATGTTCTTCTTGAGGAATTGCAAGACCACGTTGGTATCACATGTGGTGGTGGCTATTGCTTCTACCCATTTGGAGACATACTCTACTGCTACTAGGATGTATTTGAACGTGTAGGATGGAGGAAAAGGTCCCATGAAATCTATTCCCCACAAATCAAAGAGTTCCACTTCCAAAATGAACTTTTGAGGCATCTCATTTTTCTTTGACAAGCCCCCTGCTCTTTGACATTCATTGCATTGGCTCACAAACTCCCTAGCATCCTTGAAGATTGAAGGCCAATAGAAACCACTTTGAAGGACCTTTGCAGCAGTTCTTTCAGCCCCAAAATGACCACCATAGCTGGAGTTGTGACAATGCCATAGTATGTCCTTCATTTCACTTTCTGGCAGACATCTTCTTATCATTCCATCTGGGCATCTTTTGAACAAGAATGGTTCGTCCCAAAAGAAGAACCTAGCCTCATGCAACAGCTTCTTAACTTGTTGTCTTGTGTACTCCTGTGGAATGATTCTTCCTGCCTTGTAGTTGGCCATGTCTGCAAACCATGGGACATGTTGAATGTGCAAGAGATGTTCATCTGGAAACTCTTCATTTATTGATGGAAAGTTGTCTTGGCATTCATCTTGTGGCACCCTTGATAAGTGATCAGCAACTTGATTTTCACTGCCCTTTCTATCTTTGATCTCAATGTCAAACTCTTGTAAGAGTAGCACCCATCTGATTAGCCTTGGTTTGGCATCCTGTTTTGACATAAGATACTTAATGGCAGCATGGTCAGTATACACTAAGACTTTAGATCCAATCAAATATTGTCTAAACTTATCAAAGGCATACACCACGGCTAGTAACTCTTTCTCTGTTGTGGTGTAGTTTCTTTGAGTTTCATTCAATACCTTACTTGCATAGTAGATAACATGAAGCCTCTTTTCCTTCCTCTGCCCCAACACAACACCAATTGCAAGGTTGCTTGCATCACACATGAGTTCAAAGGGTAGTCCCCAAGTTGGGGGTGTGATGATTGGTGCTGTGGTGAGCTTAGCCTTTAGAGTTTCAAAAGCATGTTTACATTCATCATCAAAGATAAAAGGATTGTCTACCACCAGCAAATTGCTTAGTGGCTTTGCTATTTTTGAAAAATCTTTGATGAATCTCCTATAAAATCCAGCATGCCCCAAGAAACTCCTAACGGCTTTCACACTAGTTGGCAAAGGAAGTTTTTCTATAATTTCTACTTTTGCCTTGTCAACCTCTATACCTTTTCTTGAAATTTTATGACCAAGAACAATGCCTTCGGGTACCATGAAATGGCATTTCTCCCAATTCAAAACTAAGTTTGTTTCTTGGCATCTTTTCAAGACTAAGGTAAGATGGTGCAAGCAAGTATTGAAGGAATCACCAAAGACAGAGAAATCATCCATAAAGACCTCAATGAATTTTTCTACCATGTCTGAGAAGATTGATAGCATGCATCTTTGAAAGGTAGCTGGGGCATTGCAAAGTCCAAATGGCATTCTCCTATATGCAAAAACTCCAAAGGGACAAGTGAAGGATGTCTTCTCTTGATCCATGGGGTCAACCACAATCTGGTTATACCCAGAATATCCATCAAGAAAACAATAATAAGCATGGCCAGCCAACCTTTCAAGCATCTGATCAATGAAAGGTAGAGGGAAGTGATCCTTCCGTGTGGCATCATTCAGCCTCCTATAGTCGATGCACATCCTCCATCCTGTCACTGTTCGTGTTGGAATAAGCTCATTCTTCTCATTAACAATGACAGTCATGCCTCCTTTCTTAGGTACTACTTGCACTGGACTAACCCATGGGCTGTCAGATATAGGGTAAATGATCCCAGCCTTGCACAACTTCAGAACTTCCTTTTGAACAACCTCCTTCATTGTGGGATTCAATCTTCTTTGAGGTTGTACCACCGGTTTGGAACCCTCCTCTAAGAGTATCTTGTGCATACATACAGCAGGGCTTATGCCTTTCAAGTCATCAATGGTCCACCCCAACGCCTCTTTGTGAGCTCTCAAAACCACAAGGAGTTTCTCTTCTTCCTCTTCATTCAATGTGGAGTTGATGATCACTGGGAAGCTATCTTTCTCACCAAGAAATGCATATTTAAGATGAGGGGGTAGTGGTTTCAACTCTTGTTGTGGTGCCTCTTCTTTGGTGGCTTCACTTGGTTCCTTTGATGCTTCCAACGTGTTTTCTTCTTGTCCCTTGATGTTATGGACTTCCTCCTGTTTCATTTGATGGTTTGTGTCAAGCACTTCTTCAACCAAAGAATCTACTACATCAACCCTCATGCAACTTTCTTTCTCAACAGGGTGTTGCATTGCTTTGAAGACATTTATGGTCATTTGCTCATCATGCACCCTGAAAATCATCTCTCCCTTTTCCACATCAATGATTGTTCTAGCTGTAGCCAAAAAGGGTCTACCAAGAATGACTGAATTGTTCCCCTCTTCATCCATGTCTAGGACCACAAAGTCAGCTGGGAATATGAAGTTTCCCACCTTCACCAAGAGGTTCTCAACTACTCCATTTGGTACTTTGATGGATCTGTCAGCAAGTTGGAGTGACATCCTTGTGGGTTTAAGCTCTTCAATCATCATTTTCTTCATCATGGTAAGTGGCATTAAGTTAATGCTTGCTCCCAGGTCACAAAGTGATTTGTCAACAGCCATGCTCCCAATCGTGCAAGGTATGAGAAAGCTGCCAGGGTCTTTGAGTTTTGGAGGTAACCCTTGTTGAATGATGGCACTACACTCTTGATTGAGAATCACGGTTTCTTTTTCTTGCCAACTTCTCTTCTTGGTGATCAATTCCTTAAAAAACTTTGCATATAATGGCATTTGTTCTAGAGCCTCTGCCAATGGGATGTTGATTTCAAGTTTCTTGAAGATCTCTAAGAACCTTGGGAATTGTTGGTCTTTTGCTCCTTTGTGTATCCTAGTTGGGTATGGAAGTTTGGGTACATAAGCTTTCACTCCTTCATTTTTGTTTTCTTTTTGTGGATTCATACTCTCCTTGCCATCACGGTTGCCTCCTTGACTTGGTGGATTGCCTTGTGGCTTGACAACCTCCTTGCTTTTGTTAGATGTTGAAGCCTTTTCTTCATCTTGCCTCTCCACTGTGTCTTGCTCTTTGGGTTTTGTTGCTTCTTTATTTGAGCTTTCACCAACTATCTTGCCACTCCTTAACTGCAGAGCCTTACATTCTTCTCTTGGGTTGGGTATTGTGTCACTTGGAAGAACATTGGTTGGTCTCTCTGCTTGTTTGGCTAGCTGTCCCACTTGTCTCTCAATGTTCTTCATGATGACCTCATGTTCCTTGTGTCCCTTAGCTAAGGCTTGAGTGGTTTGAGCAAGTGCTTGCAAGGTAGCTTCAAGACTTGCAATTCTAGTCTCATGATGGTCAATTGGGGGTATGATGGGGGATGATTGTTGTTGGAAATTGTTGGGTGGATTAGTGTGGTAATTCTGTGTGTTGGATGTTGGTGCAGAGAAGTTATTTTGGTGGGTTTGTGAGTTATGATGGGGTGGTTGATATGTGTTTTGTGGTTTTCTATATTGGTTAGTGTTGTTGGCATGGTGATTTTGGTTGCTTGTGTGACGGTTTTGGTTGTGGTTGCTATTCTTTTGCCAATGATTTTCACCCCACTTAAGATTGGGATGATTTTTCCAAGATGGGTTGTATGTATCTCCATGAAACTCATCATGAGAATTTGAAGTATTCTGCATGTATTGAACTTGTTCTTGTGGTTGTTCAACATTGGTCCCTTCACCTTGGTTCCATTCAAGCAATGGTTGATTTGTTGTGTTCACTGCCGCAAGTTGCAAACCATCCATTCTCTTTGTTATCATCTCCATTTGTTGTTGGATTTGTTGGTGCATTAACTTGTTTTGTGCCAAGATAGCATCAACACCTTCAATTTGGGGGCGGATTGTGTTGCCTCTCTGATGAGTAATAGTATTGGTTATTTGCCACAATCTCAATGAGGTCTTGGGCCTCCTCGGCAGTTTTCATCATGTTGAGTGATCCTCCTGATGAGTAATCTAGTCCCTTCCTTGCTTCAAAGCTTAAGCCTTCATAGAAGTTTTGGAGCTTAACCCAATCACTAAACATGTCAGGGGGGCATCTTCTCATTAGTGCTTTATACCTTTCCCAGGCTTCATATAATGACTCCCCTTCCATTTGCCTAAAAGTCTGGACCTCTGTCTTCAACTTGATAATCTTTTGAGGTGGGTAGAACTTTGCTAGAAACTTGCCCATCACTTCATTCCAATCATTGAGGCTTTCCTTGGGGAATGATTCTAGCCATTGAGTAGCTTTATCCCTCAAAGAGAACGGAAATAGCAACAACTTGTAGACATCTGGATGCACTCCATTTGTCTTCACTGTGTTGCATATTCTCAGAAAAACAGAGAGATGTTGATTTGGGTCTTCAAGAGGTCCCCCTCCATAAGAGCAATTGTTCTGTACCAAAGTGATGAGCTGAGGTTTTAGCTCAAAGTTATTGGCCTGAACATTTGGTGTAGCAATACTACTCCCACAATGTCTTGGATCAGGGATAGTAAATGATGATAACACCCTTCTAGCTTGTCCACCATTATTGTTGACCCCTCCAGGAGGGTTTTGCATCTCATCATCCCCGGCAACGGCGCCAAAAACTTGATACGTAAAAATTAGAATTTCACGTATAACCGGCAAGTATACCGGGTCGCATCAAGTAATAAAACTCACTAAGAGTGAGGTCGATCCCACGGAGATTGGTAGATTAAGCAACTTTAGTTAATGGTAAATTTAGTTAAGCAAACATGGTTTTGATTTTATGAGCAATGTGACTTTTGAACATAATTACAGGAATTTAAATGGCAATTAAGAACAAGAATATAGAAATAAAATGGAAGTAAATAACTGAAACTTAAATTGCAAGAAACTTAAATAACATCAAAGATAAATGGCAAGGAATTAAAGGGTGCAGAAATTTAAAGAACATAAGAGTAAATGGCAAGAAGTAAATGAACAGAATGTAAATAACAAGAGTAGTAAATAGACAGAATGTATAAGGGGATTGGGAAATGGGTAATCAAATAACTAGAAGTAAAAGAAATAAGAATTGATGATGGAGAAGATCATTAGGGATCAGAGATGTTAGTTTTCATGAATTGATGTTAGTCAAACCTTCCTCAATCATGGGTATAGATCCATGGCAAATGGGTGATTGAATCCCAATCTCTTGGTGGTTCAATCTCTCTCAACATAGCCAATTGCCACTCTCGTGATCTAATTGTTCATGAGAAGAGATGAAGATCAATTTCAATCCAGCCACACAATTTCCAAAATCTCAACCAAGGAGAGTTACATCTCACATACTAACCAAGGTATATTGATTGAGGAAATCATGAGAGGATGAACTCTAAACTGAATTATGTGGCTCATTCATCAAATTCACCACATAATTCATATAGATTAACCCCTCTGATTCCTCTGACCCTTCTTCACCAACTATGAACTTTCCTCTTTCTGCTCTCCTTAACCTTCGGCGGGTTCTCTCGTCCTCAATATCACGTCTACTTGTTCCTGACATACACAAACAGAACCAAAATCACAAATGCAACACGCTAAAATTAGAATGAAATTGGAGTTAGTGAAACAAAGTATCAAACAGTTAGTGGGCTTAATGAAAACACAAAAGAAAATGCTTAATCTAAACCACCTTTCACTTAATCATTGTCAATCTTTCCAATCCCCGGCAACGGCGCCAAAAACTTGATACGTAAAAATTAGAATTTCACGTATAACCGGCAAGTATACCGGGTCGCATCAAGTAATAAAACTCACTAAGAGTGAGGTCGATCCCACGGAGATTGGTAGATTAAGCAACTTTAGTTAATGGTAAATTTAGTTAAGCAAACATGGTTTTGATTTTATGAGCAATGTGACTTTTGAACATAATTACAGGAATTTAAATGGCAATTAAGAACAAGAATATAGAAATAAAATGGAAGTAAATAACTGAAACTTAAATTGCAAGAAACTTAAATAACATCAAAGATAAATGGCAAGGAATTAAAGGGTGCAGAAATTTAAAGAACATAAGAGTAAATGGCAAGAAGTAAATGAACAGAATGTAAATAACAAGAGTAGTAAATAGACAGAATGTATAAGGGGATTGGGAAATGGGTAATCAAATAACTAGAAGTAAAAGAAATAAGAATTGATGATGGAGAAGATCATTAGGGATCAGAGATGTTAGTTTTCATGAATTGATGTTAGTCAAACCTTCCTCAATCATGGGTATAGATCCATGGCAAATGGGTGATTGAATCCCAATCTCTTGGTGATTCAATCTCTCTCAACATAGCCAATTGCCACTCTCGTGATCTAATTGTTCATGAGAAGAGATGAAGATCAATTTCAATCCAGCCACACAATTTCCAAAATCTCAACCAAGGAGAGTTACATCTCACATACTAACCAAGGTATATTGATTGAGGAAATCATGAGAGGATGAACTCTAAACTGAATTATGTGGCTCATTCATCAAATTCACCACATAATTCATATAGATTAACCCCTCTCTCGATGGTGGTTGAATCTTTGAAGAACAAGAGTTCCCTCTTTAGATCAACCACTAAAATTGAGAAAGAGAAGATGGGTTCACCAATTCATTCCAACCAACAGAGCTCCTCCCCCTAATGAAAGTGGGGTTTAGTGAATCATAGCTCCAATTTCAACAACAATTGCCATCAATCAAAGTTAAACTAAATTGCAAAGAAAGATGAAGAAGAATAAGTAAATGCTTGAAGATTAAGAAAATGAAGAAGAGAAGTTCCAAGATGAACCAAGATTAGCTCTCTGGGTCTCCTCTCGGAAGTACCAAAAGAGTTTTCCAATACAAGTGCTAAAAATGTAAAAATGACTAAGTGTAAAAAAATAAAGTAAAAGTGTAAAAGTCCAAAAGTCCCCTACAAGTACATCAATCTCTTCTATTTATACTACTCCTAAAACTCTTCAGAGATCTCCAATTTGGGTTATCAATGTGGGCTTTCTCATTGTTGAATTCTTGGCTCAATTGGAAGTGTTGCTAGACTTGGAAGGGAAGAGTTCATTCATCATGTTTCTGGCCCATTGGCTTGGCGTTATTGGCACTAACTCCAGGCCAAATGCACGTTGGCAACGTGCAGGACAATTTCCTGGGCATGAAGTATGAGACTTGGGCGTTGCTAGCCCAAGTTGTTGCCAACAACTTGCTTTTCCTCTTCTTGGCCTTACTTTCATGCTAAATGTAGCCCAGAATTTGAGTGTCAACCTTCAGCTTCAATATGGACTATCATACATCATTGGAAAGCTCTTGATGTCTATTTTCTAATGCCACTGGAATCACCTCAATTGGACTTTCCTAGCTCAAGTTATGGTTCTTCAAAGAAGGTAAGGTCAAGCTGCCAAGTTGTTGCCAAGTTGTTGTGAATAACGCACCCTCAACCCCAAGTTGGCAACGTGCTCGAGCATCACTCTCCCAAGGCAAGGACTTGGGGCTGGCGTTGTTGCAAAACACGCCCCCCTTGTGGCACGTTGGCAACGTGCTCGACCCACACCCCTAGGCCAATCTCTAGCTTTCTTAAATTTCACTTTATGTTCTTGTTTTTAGGGCCTAAAGATGACTCTGGTTTGGCTCCAATCCTGTGCTCCACCATGGACTATTATATATGGTTGGAAAGCTCTGAATGTTAGCTTTCCAACGCAACTGGAAGTACTCAATGTGGATCTCTGTAGCTCAAGATATCTTCCATTGAAGTGGACATGTTCAGGCTGCCTTGTTTTGGCGTTGGCAACGCCCATCCAGCGTTGGCAACGTGAGTGGTGCGCCTATGGGCGTTTAGAACGCTGGTTGGTGCGCCATTGGGCGTTTGGCAGCCTGGTTGGTGCGCCAATGGGCGTTTGGCAGCCTGGTTGGCACCAAAATTTGGTGCCTGGCCAAACTTTCTTGTGTGGCGTTGGCAACGCCATTTTTGAGTTGGCAACGCCAGCTCCTTTTCTTCCATGGCTTCATTTGTTGCTTGGTTGTGTGGCGTTGGCAACGCCCATCTTGAGTTGGCAACGCCAGCTCCTTTCCTTCCAGGGCCAAGCTTGATTGTTTGGCGTTGTTAGCCTGCGTTGTCCTCAAAAACGCCCCTCATCTCTAGGCTGGCAACGTGCTCGAGGCTCCAAATCCAGGGCCAAGTTCCTTGTGTGGGCGTTGGCAACGCCAGCTTCAAGTTGGCAACGCCAACTTTGCTTCTTCCAGGGCCAAGTTCCTTGCTTGTGTCTTGTATGTGGCGTTGGCAACTTGGTTCTAGAGTTGGCAACGCCAACCTTGCTTCCAGGGCCAAGTTTGCTTGCTCATGGCTTGTGTGTGGCGTTGGCAACTTGGTTCTAGAGTTGGCAACGCCAACCTTGCTTCCAGGGCCAAGTTTGCTTGCTTGTGGCTTGTGTGTGGCGTTGGCAACTTGGTTCTAGAGTTGGCAACGCCAACCTTGCTTCCAGGGCCAAGTTTGCTTGCTTGTGGCTTGTGTGTGGCGTTGGCAACGCCGATCCCAAGTTGGCAACGCCAACTTCTTGCCTTGGTTGCCTCCAGGGTTGCCAAGCTTGCTTGGTGTGAGTATGTGTGGCGTTGGCAACGCCAATCCTAAGTTGGCAACGCCAACTTCTTGCCTTGGTTGCCTCCAGGGTTGCCAATCTTGCTTGGTGTGATTGTGTGTGGCGTTGGCAACGCCAATCCTAAGTTGGCAACGCCAACTTCTTGCCTTGGTTGCCTCCAGGGCCAAGCTTGCCTTGTGTTGTGGAGTTGGCAACTCCAATCCCAAGTTGGCAACGTGGATTCCAAGTTGGCAACGCCAACTTCTTGCCCAGCTTGCATCCTTCTTGCTTCCATGCTTCCTTGTTTCATCACCTATCATCAACAAAGGAAATAGCTTCAAAGTCTTACCAATTCATGCACCAATTCCATGAGATTCATTCATACTCATTCATATATGCATTCCTTAAAACATTTGCATGAATTTGGCTAGAATTAACATGTTCCTTGATATCATCATGCATGGAAACAAAACTCATAAAAGGACTTGTTTATTTAGAGAAAATGAGTGAAATTAAGCTAAAACTAACTAAACTAACTAACTAATAATGCAAATATGCATTTGCATCAATGCATATGGTCAAGTGAGCTTGAAATTTGAATCTTTGATTAACCTAAGCTTTAATCAAACACATATAACAACCTATACAATTTTAATACACAACCTAGCTACCCATGATTCCCACTTTTTCACATACTCATGCATTCTTTTTTTTTTTTTATTCACATTCCATATGCATTGATTTTTATTGAACTTTACTTTGGGGCATTTTTGTCCCCTTTTTATTTCTTTTTCTCTTTTCTCTTTTTCTATATTATATATATATATATATATATATGTTTTTTTCTTTATCATTTTTTTCTAATGTATATACAAACATATCAATGCATATGGTTTTACATATTGTGCATGAGTATGTACCCAATTTCCCAAAAATCTTCAACAAAAATATAAAAACACACTTTTCTCTCAACCAATGTCCCAAGTTTCCCATACCCAAATGATACACACCCTTACTAACCTAAGCTAATCAAAGATCCAAATTAAGGACATTTATTGTTTTTCACTTGGGATAGTGATGTGATAAAATTAAGAACAAAAGGGATTAAATAGGCTCAAATTTGGCTAACAATGGTTGATGAAAGGTAGGCTATTTGGGTAAGTGAGCTAAATGAAATGATGGCCTCAATCATATAAATGCATGTATACATGGAATAATGGACATAAAGAATCAAACAAATCAAAGATTACAATCATAGAAAGAGAACAATGCACACAAGAATGGAAAATAAGTGGTTATAAAATGTAACCACACAATTAGGCTCAAAACTCACGTGCTTGTGTTCTTAGCTCAAAACCATGTTCCAAAATATATTCTTCAAGCAAGTTTATCACAAAAAAAAATTTCAAATTGGTAGGGTGCCCTAAAACAAATTTTCCTGGAAAAGATATCATCACCCTAACCAAGTAGTCCTAATAAGAAAGAAGTGGTCAAATATGTACAAATTCTAACTAACATGCAACCTATCATGCAATGCAACCACTAACTAACAAAGAAAAAAATTGAAAAATTGGTGTTGAAAAACGAAGTTGTTACCCATGGAGGTCGGTCGAACGACCTCCCCACACTTAGAAATTTGCATCGTCCTCGGTGCATGCAAAGAAAAGCAAGGTGGACGGGTTGCTACAATTGATGAGTTTCTTCAAAAGTTTGTGCGGGTGACTTGTTTGTTGCCCCATTTAGAAGCTTTTTCTTTTCTTTCCTTCTTGGTGGCCAACCTAAAGGGGAAGAAAAAGAAAGAGAATTATGCCTATAACAAAGATTTGAAAGCAATTAGAATATAGGCGGGGGCTAATGCCAAATAAGAGTAAGGTTCTCACTACATGTTAGCTACGGATGTAAGTGAGAGAGCAATGTAGGCAAGAGGCATATCAACTAATACTTGATGCAAGAGTAAAGTCAAAGCATGAAGAGCACTCAAAAGCATCAAGTTCAACTAGAAAGAGTGTGACATGAAAGACATGTAAGTTCATATCAATGCACAAAGGATACAAGACTCATCAAGGGTTAAGCATTGATTCAAAAGTTTCATCACCCAACAATATCAAACAAGTTAAGAAGCACCAAGATTAACCAAGAAATTCCAAACAATTGAGTAAGAAGATTCAACACCATTATTAAAAGAAGAGACTTAGAAAAAAAATTGAAAACAGGCTATAAAAACAAAATTGAAATGTAAAGAATAGAAGTATACGAATGCGATAAACAAAAGAAAACGGAAGAGGAGAGAAAAAAAACTCATTTTTTTACCGGCGCAGACACGCACAGTACGCGGACGCGTGCCTGACCCAGTTGGTGACCGGCGCGAACGCGTGCCTGTCAAGGTGGTGACTGGCGCGGACGCGCCAAGTATGCCTGCGTGTCAGTTCGGGCACAGGGTAGGCACCAGTTTGGCACAACTCTCTGGTTTTTGTACCAGGGAGTTCATATTGCACAATCGGCGCGCGCGCACAGTGCGCTTGCGCGTCGATGGCGAAGTGGCGAGGGGCGCGCAGGCGTCACGCACGCTGACGCGTGGGTGCCTGGCACAAAATGGGCACAAAGTGGGCACAACTCTCTGGTTTTTTACCACCAGGAGTGCAAAATGCACCACCGGCGCGGATGCGCGCAGTGCGCTCGCGCGCGGATGCCCTTTTCCCTTTCTTTCTCTCTTTTTTTTTCAAAAACAGGGCACTCTCCTAATCTACATGCATTCTAATATAACCAAAATTAAATTCAACAACAAATCTTTTTGGTTTTTGAAAAATTTTCAGATACACTAAAAAAAAAACAAAACTTATACTACAAGCAAACACTACTCAACAACAACTAAGTTACACCTTAAGGCATAAATCTAATCAAACAAACCAATAACCAAAATATTAAAACAAGAGTATGCAAAGAAGAAAACAACCTAACAATGGCAACTCAAATCACTTATTAACCTAATCTAAAAGAGAGTGGAAAGAGTTTACCATGGTGGGGTGTCTCCCACCTAGCACTTTTAGTTTAAGTCCTTAAGTTGGACATTTGGAAGGCTCCTTGTTATGGTGGCTTATGCTTGTACTCATCTTGAAACCTCCACCAATGCTTGGACTTCAAGTAAGCTCCAAAATTCAAAACCAGTGGCACCAAGCTTTAATGAAGTTCCACACAAGCTAAGGGCTTCCAAAGTTGATCTTCATCTATTCCCGGATCCCAAATCTTATTTCTACACCCATCTTCAAGTTGGTCAAGACAATTCCATTTGGGTGGCAAGTGATCCGAATTCTCATGTGAGCACCAAAGCATTCTCCTAGACCCTTTTAGTTGAGAATTATACCAACCATTGCACTTACACTTTAAGCTTCCAACCATAAGGAACCTTGATTGGCATTTCCATCCACTACTCAATTTCCTTTTGTTCTTAACCCCACAAAGAGCTCTAAGTTGCCCATCCGTCTCAAGCAAACCATATTCAAGTGAGAAATTAAAGCTTAGGGATAAGAATTTTACCCACTTGAATGTTGTGTTGGATAGTGACTTAGGAAGGGATGGTCCTATTGATCTTGCAAGTTCCACTCCCTTGTGCTCTTCTTTGACAACTTCCACCTCTTTACAAGCTTCTTCAATGTCCACCTCCTGAAAATGTTCTTCACATTCAGTCACTTCCTCACCAACTTCTTCTAACTCTTCTCTACTCCTCATGTCATAACTTGGAGGTAATGTGGAACTTATCTCAACATCCACCTCAATTTCAAGAGGAGAAGATTCTTCAAATACCAAAGGATCATGTGTTGGTGTGGGCTCATCTTTAAGAGGAAGATTTGTTGCTTGCTCACCTTCTTCCAATTCTTCATCATTCATTATATGCTTAGGAGGTTGCGCACCCTCCTTAACATCGCCTTCAAGCTTAATGGAAGAGGGTTCAACAACTTCCACAAAATCATCAACAAAGTTACTTGGTGTGGAAGTATTCCCAAACTTGGAATCCACCTCTTGTTCAACTTCCTCTAACTCTTCAACCACTTCTTCTTCTTTAACAATCTCTCCCTCCTCCACTTGTTGCAAGACATACCCCATCTCCTTGTCCTCATGTTGAGATTCTAAAATCTCCTTCATGCTCCTTTCTTCGGTTAATTTCTCACACTCATCTGTGGAGATGCTTTGCGTGTTGCATGAGTCCCATGAGTCCAAGTTGGCTTTAATTTTGGCAAGGTTAGCCTCAATAGCTTCATAACTCCTCCTTTGGGCTTCCTCTTGCTCCTTTTGACGGATTATTTCTTGAAGCCGATCCATTTCTTCCTTGAGACGATCCATTGACTCTTGGATGGATGGATGTGGGTGTTCTTCCTTGGAGGGTTGTGGTGGAAAGGGAAATTCATTATGTGGTTGAAAGTTATCATACGTGGGAGGTGATTCATCTTGGTGAGGGTAGTGAGGTGGTGGTTCTTGAGGGTATTGGTGGTGGAATTGGGGTGGTTCTTCATATAGTTCATATAGATCATAAGGTGGTTGGTATAGTGGATATGGGTTGGGGTCATATGGAGGTGTTTGGTGAAAAGGGGCTTGTGAGTAAAGTGGTTCAAAATTATGTTGAGGCGGTGGTTCATAGGCATATGGTGGTGGTTGTTGAAAATCATAATAAGGGTCACCACATCCATTAGATTGATATGCATTAGGATTGGAATTATACCCATAAGAGTCTGGAGGTTGTTGTTGCCAAGAAGATTGATCAATCCCTTGAAGTTCCTCCCATCTTTGATTGTTCCATCCTTGATGCACATCCGCATTGTAGCTCCCATTTCCTACAACATAGTTTGAACCAAACTCATAGCCAAAGGGGTGAGAATTCATGACAGCAAATAAAAATAAAAACTAACAAAAATAAGCAACAAAGTCCTAAAGCTAACAAAAACTAACAAATAAGCAAAAGGCAAACATATTCACATATTCACAATAGCCAATAATGTAACACCATTGCAATTCCCCGGCAACGGCGCCATTTTGATGATCGAGGTTTTGCTTGATGGTCTAGATTTTCTTCTTGTAGAAAGAATTACTTCGTTGTAAGCATAATTCAAAACCAACAAACAATTCTCACATCAAAAATTTGAGTTGTCACAATTAACAAACCCCAAATAAGAAATAACCGAAGTATTAAGACTCCGGGTCGTCTCACAAGGAATTGCAATGAAGTGCTTAATTATTGGCTATGGGGATCAAGGGGGTTTGATTTGATATTGGGCAAGGAAATGTAAAAGCAAGAAAGTAAATGATACGAAAAGTAAATCAAACAAGCAATTAAAGGAAGCAATTAAAGAAAGAGAGACATTCATGGCAATGAATTAAGATCATAGGCTTTCTATCCTAGTCATGCATGATTAATTCATCTTATTTAGTCAACTCCAACAAATAGGGAGAAAGTCAAACAAGATAATCAATCATATCACAATGATAAAAAAGAATTTATCTCATTATGTCAACTCCAACAAATAGGGAGAAAGTCTAACGAGGCTAGCTAATCTCAATCCAAAAGTCCTAACTGACTTACTAATTAAACTAGCAAAAGATTAGCGTCAATGGAAACAATATTCCATAAGTCCTAATCAACTCACTAATTAAATTAGCAAAAGATTAGCGTCAATGGAAACAATATTAGCTAACAACTCTAGATCACCAACATAAGTTGGGTTTTCATGACTCAAGATTGCCTAATTACTCTTTCCAAGCCAAGAATGCTCAAAATCTACTCTAACATCCAACCAAGCATTTTGTCAAACACCTGGTGGGCACAAAAGGAAAGCATAGTAAATATGCAAGAATAATAAAATCTACCAACTACCAATAGCAAGAAAAGTAAAATCAATAACTCATCAAATCAACAATAAAAATAACATCAAACATAAAATTGCATTAAAGGAAAATTAAGATCCAACAAGGTTCATGAACATAAAAGCAACAAAATAAAAGAAATGAACAAGTAAAAACTAGAAGAGCAGAGATGTAACAACAAGAAATTAAAAGGAGAAACTAAATCAAAACAAGAATTAAAAGTTGGATTTAAGAAAATTAAACCTAAACTACCCTAAATTCTAGAGAGAAGAGAGAGCTTCTCTCTCTAGAATTCTACCCTAAAACATGATGAAAACTAAACTATGACTAAGTGTGTTCATTCCCCCCTCAGTCCTTGGGTTCAATAGCATCAGAAATGGGTTGGATTCGGCCCAAAATGAGCTGCAAAATCGCTGGGGGCGATTTCATTAAAATGGACCCACGGACAGAATCGGCACGCGCGCGGCATGTGCGCGTGTGCGTCGATGGCAAATTCCCAATCCGTGCGTAAGCGGCGTGTACGCGTGCGCGTCCTTGTGAGAAGCCACTTTTTGTGCGTGCGCGCCTTGTACGCGTGCGCGTCTATTGGTGCATTCCATATCTTTGTTTCTTCATGCATTCTCCTCTTTGCATGCTTTTCTCCTTATTTCTTCCATCCAATACTTGCCTTATGAACCTGAAATTACTTAACAAACACATCAAGCCATCGACTGGGATTAAAGTGAATTAAAATCACCAATTTAAGGCCTAAAAAGCATGTTTTTACATTTAAGCACAATTCAAGGGAGAATTGCAAAACCATGCTATTTCATTGAATAAATGTGAGAAAATGTGATAAAATCCCCCAAAATAAGCACAAGATAAACCACAAAATCGGGGTTTATCAAATCTCCCAAGATTTTTCAGTTTCTGGGAAAGCTTCTTTTGTATTATGGCACTACAATCCTCAGTGAGCACTATGGTGGACGAAATTGTGATTCAATTGTTATTCCATTTTGCAAAATTCATTGCTTTTCATTCCCTGGTAATGGCGCCAAAAACATGATGCCAATACCATAGTTCACAACTCCGTTCAACTTAACCAGCAAGTGTACTGGGTCATCCAAGTAATACCTTACGTGAGTAAGGGTCGATCCCACAGAGATTGTTGGTATGAAGCAAGCTATGGTCATCTTGTAAATCTTAGTTAGGCAGATTAAATAGTTTTGGGTTTCGAAAATTAATAGTAAAAGGAAAATAAAAGGGATAGAAATACTTATGTAAATTAATAGTGGGAATTTCAGATAAGTGTATGGAGATGCTATGCTCCTCTTGAATCTCTACTTTCCTATTACAGTCATCCAATCCTTCCTACTCCTTTCCATGGCAAGCTGTATGTAGGGCATCACCGTTGTCAATGGTTACATCCCATCCTCTCAGTGAAAACGTTCCTATGCTCTGTCACAGCACGGCTAATCATCTGTCGGTTCTCAATCAGGTTGGAATAGAATCCCTTGATTCTTTTGCGCTTGTCATCACGCCCAGCCTTCAGGAGTTTGAAGCTCGTCACAGTCATTCAATCCCAGAATCCTACTCGGAATACCACAGACAAGGTTTAGACTTTCCGGATCCTCATGAATGCCGCCATCTATCTAGCTTATAGCACGAAGATTCTGTTGGGGAATCTAAGAGATATGCGCCCGGCCAAGAGTAGAACGGAAGTGGTTGTCAGTCACGCGCGTTCATAGGTGAGAATGATGATGAGTGTCACGGATCATCACATTCATCAAAGTTAAGTGTAGCGTATATCTTGGAATAAGAATAGAAGAGAATTGAATAGAAAGTAATAATAATTGTATTGAAACTTGAGGTACAGCAGAGCTCCACACCCTTAATCTATGGTGTGCAGAAACTCCACTGTTGAAAATACATAAGTAAAAGGTTCAGGCATGGCCGAATGGCCAGCCCCCAAAACGTGATCACAGGATTCAAAATACAATCCAGGATGATAATATGATAGTAAAAAGTTCTATTTATAATAAACTAGCTCCTAGGGTTTACATGAGTAAGTAATTGATGCATAAATCCACTTCCGGGGCCCACTTGGTGTATGTTTGGGCTGAGCTTGATCTATCCACGAGCTGAGGCTTCTCTTGGAGTTGAACTCCAAGTTATAACGTGTTTTGGGCGTTCAACTCCGGATCATGACGTTTTTCTGGCGTTTAACTCCAGACAGTAGCATGTACTTGGCGTTCAACGCCAAGTTACGTCGTCAATTTCCGAATGAAGTATGGACTATTATATATTTCTGGAAAGCTCTGGATGTCTACTTTCCAACGCCGTTGAGAGCGCGCCAATTGGAGTTCTGTAGCTCCAGAAAATCCATTTCGAGTGTAGGGAGGTCAGATTCCAACAGCATCAACAGTCCTTTTGTCAGCCTTTTTCAGAGTTTTGCTCAAGTCCCTCAATTTCAGCCAGAATTTACCTGAAATCACAGAAAAACACACAAACTCATAGTAAAGTCCAGAAATGTGAATTTAACATAAAAACTAATGAAAACATCCCTAAAAGTAGCTCAAACTTACTAAAAACTATCTAAAAACAATTCTAAAAAGCGTATAAATTATCCGCTCATCACAACACCAAACTTAAATTGTTGCTTGTCCCCAAGCAACTTAAAATCAAAAAGGATAAAAGAAGAGAATATACTATAAATTTCGAATTATCAATGAATATTAATTATAATTAGATGAGCGGGACTTGTAGCTTTTTGCCTCTGAACAGTTTTGGCATCTCACTTTTTCCTTTGAAGTTCAGAGTGATTGGCGTCTCTGGGAACTTAGAATTTTGGATAGTGTTATTGACTTTCCTAGTTAAGCATGTTGATTCTTGAACACAGCTACTTATGAGTCTTGGCCGTGGCCCTAAGCACTTTGTTTTCCAGTATTACCACCGGATACATAAATGCCACAGACACATAACTGGGTGAACCTTTACAGATTGTGACTTAGCTTTGCTAAAGTCCCCAGTTAGTGGTGTCCAGAGCTCTTAAGCACACTCTTTTTGCTTTGGATCACGACTTTAACCACTCGGTCTCAAGCTTTTCACTTGGACCTTCATGACACAAGCACATGGTTAGGGACGGCTTGATTTAGCCGCTTATGCCTGGATTTAATTTCCTTGGGCCCTCCTATCCATTGATGCTCAAAGCCTTGGACCCTTTTTACCCTTGCCTTTTGGTTTTAAGGGCTATTGGCTTTTTCTGCTTGCTTTTTCTTTTTCTTTCTATTTTTTTTCGCCAATTTTTTTTTCGCACAAGCTTTCTTTTTCACTGCTTTTCTTGCTTCAAGAATCAATTTCATGATTTTTTTCAGATCATCAATAACATTTCTCTTTGTTCATCATTCTTTCAAGAGCCAACAATTTTTAACACTCATAAACAACAAGATTAAAAGACATATGCACTGTTCAATCATTCATTCAGAAAACAAAAAGTATTGTCACCACATAAATATAATTAAATTAAATTCAAGGATAAATTCGAAATTCATGTACTTCTTGTTCTTTTGAATTAAAACATTTTTCATTTAAGAGAGGTGAAGGACTAATGGATTTTATTCATAGCTTTAAGGCATGGTTACATACTAGTGATCATGAAGTAGAGACACAAAACATAGATAAACACAACATTAAAAACCGAAAACAAAAAGAAATAAAGAACAAGGAATGAATCCACCTTTAGTGGCGTCTTCTTCTTGAAGGACCAACAATGTCCTTAAGCTTTTCTATGTCCCTTCCTTGCCTTTGTTGTTCCTCCCTCATTGCTCTTTGATCTTCTCTTATTTCTTGGAGAATGATGGAGTGCTCATGATGTTCCACCCTTAATTGTCCCACATTGTGGCTCAAATCTTCTAAGGAGGTGTTGAGTTGCTCCCAATAGTTGTTGGGAGGAAAGTGCATCCCTTGAGGCATCTCAGGGATTTCTTGATGATGAGCTTCCTCATGCATCTCTTGAGAACCGTGCATGGTCTCTCTTGCTTCCTCCATCCTCTTCTTGGTGATGGGCTTATCCTCTTCAATGGGGATATCTCCTTCTATGATAACTCCGGCTGAGTAACACAGATGGCAAATAAGGTGAGGGAAGGCTAGCCGTGCCATGGGTGAGGGCTTGTCGGCTATTTTGTAGAGTTCATTGGAGATGACCTCATGAACTTCTACTTCCTCTCCAATCATGATGCTGTGAATCATGATGGCCCGATCCACAGTAACTTCAGATCGGTTGCTAGTAGGAATGATGGAGCATTGGATGAACTCCAACCATCCTCTAGCCACAGGCTTGAGATCCAGTCTTCTTAGTTGAACTGGCTTGCCTTTGGAGTCTATTCTCCATTGGGCTCCTTCCACACATATGTCCATTAGGACTTGGTCCAACCTTTGATTAAAGTTGACCCTTCTAGTGTAGGGGCGTTCATCTCCTTGCATCATGGGCAAGTGAAACGCCAACCTCACATTTTCTGGACTAAAATCTAAGTATTTCCCCCGAACCATTGTGAGGTAGTTCTTTGGATTCGGGTTCATACTTTGATCATGGTTCCTAGTGATCCATGCATTGGCATAGAACTCTTGAACCATTAAGATTCTGACTTGTTGCATGGGGTTGGTTAAGACTTCCCAACCTCTTCTTTGGATCTCATGTCGGATCTCCGGATACTCATTCTTTTTGAGCTTGAAAGGGACCTCGGGGATCACCTTCTTCTTTGCCACAACATCATAGAAGTGGTCTTGATGGCTCTTAGAGATGAATCTTTCCATCTCCCATGACTCGGAGGTGGAAGCTTTTGTCTTCCCTTTTCCTTTTCTAGAGGATACTCCGGCCTTTGGTGCCATTGATGGTAATGGAAAAACAAAAAGCTTATGCTTTTACCACACCAAACTTAAAATATTGCTCGCCCTCGAGCAAGAGAAGAAAGAAGAGAAGAAGAAGAAGAAGAAATATGGTAGAGAGGGAGAGAGGTAGGTTCGGCTAAGTGGGAGAAGAAGGGTTTGTGTTGTGTGAAAATGAAGGAGAATGGAAGGGTATTTATAGGGAGAGGGGAGGGTGTATGTTCGGCCATTTTGGGTGGGAATGGGTGGGAAATTGAATTTGAATTTTATGAAGGTAGGTGGGGTTTATGGGGAAGAGTGGGTTGATGTGAGTGGTGAATGGGGCAATTGGGAAGAGGAATTGAGGTGATTGGTGAGGAGTGTTGGGAAGTGTGACATGGGGAGTAGGAAAGTGTGATTAGGATTAGGAGAGTGTAATTAGGGAATATGGTAGGTGGGGATCCTGTGGGGTCCACAGATCCTGAGGTGATCCTGTGGGGTCCACAAGATCCTGAGGTGTCAAGGAATTCCATCCCTGCACCAAATAGGCATGTAAAATGCCTTTGCACACCATTCTGGCGTTTTAACGCCCATTGGTGCACGTTTTGGGCGTTCAACGCCCATGTAAAGCATGTTTCTGGCGTTGAACGCCAGTTTCATGCTTGTTACTGGCGTTCAGCGCCAGCTTTTCTTCTCTAGGCACATTCCTGGCGTTCAGCGCCAGAATGTTGCTTGTTTCTGGCGTTCAGCGCCAGAATGGTGCTCTGTTCTGGCATTGAACGCCGGCCAGATGCATCTTACTGGCGTTGAACGCCAGCCTGTGCGTCCTCCAGGGTGAAAAATATTTTTCTTCTGTTTTTGACTCTGTTTTTAATTTTTATGATTTTTTTGTGACTCCTCATGATCATGTACCTAATAAAACACAAAATAACAATAAAATAAAAATTAGATAATTAAAATTGGGTTGCCTCCCAACAAGCGCTTCTTTAATGTCAATAGCTTGACAGTGGCTCTCATGGAGCCACAAGGTGATCAGGTCAATGTTAGTGTAGTCCCAACACCAAACTTAGAGTTTGGACATGGGGTCTTAACACCAAACTTAGAGTTTGGTTGTGGCCTCATAACACCAAACTTAGAGTTTGACTGTGGGGGCTCTTCTTGACTCTGAACTGAGAGAAGCTCTTCATGCTTACTCTCTTTTGTCACAGAGGGATGGCCATGTGCCTTAAACACAAGGTAGTTCCCATTCAATTGAAGGACTAACTCACCTCTGTTGACATCTATCACAGCTTCTGCTGTGGCTAGGAAAGGTCTTCCAAGGATGATGCAATCATCCTCTTCCTTCCTAGTGTCTAAGATTATGAAATCAGCAGGGATGTAAAGGCCTTCAACCTTTACTAACACGTCCTCTACTATTCCATAAGCTTGTCTCAATGACTTATCTGCCAATTGTAATGAGAACAAGGCAGGTTGTACCTCAATGATCCCTAGCTTCTCCATTACAGAGAGTGGCATAAGATTTATCCCTGACCCTAGATCACATAGAGCTTTTTCAAAGCTCATGGTGCCTATGGTACAAGGTATTAGGAACTTGCCAGGATCTTATTTCTTTTGAGGTAGAGTTTTCTGAATCCAAGTATCTAGTTCACTAATGAGCAAGGGAGGTTCACTTTCCCAAGTCTCATTACCAAACAACTTGGCATTCAGCTTCATGATAGCTCCTAAGTATTGAGCAATTTGCTCTCCAGTCACATCTTCATCCTCTTCAGAGGATGAATAGTCTTCAGAGCTCATGAATGGCAGAAGGAGATTTAATGGAATCTCTATGGTCTCTATATGAGCCTCAGATTCCTTTGGATCCTTAATAGGAAACTCCTTCTTGCTTGAGGGACGTCCCAGGAGGTCTTCCTCACTAGGATTTTTGTCCTCCTCCTCCCTTGTGCATTCGGCCATATTGACTAAATCAATGGCCTTGCACTCTCCTTTTGGATTCTCTTCTGTATTACTTGGGAGAATACTGGGAGGAGTTTCAATGACTTTCTTACTCAGCTAGCCCACTTGTGCCTCCAAATTTCTAATGGAGGATCTTGTTTCATTCATGAAACTGAAAGTGGCCTTTGACAGATCAGAGACTATATTGGCTAAATTAGAAGTGTTTTGTTCAGAATTCTCTGTCTGTTGCTGAGAAGATGATGGATATGGCTTGCTATTGCTCAGCCTATTGCGTCCACCATTGTTAAAGCCTTGTTGAGGCTTTTGTTGATCCTTCCAGGAGAAATTTGGATGATTTCTCCATGATGGATTATAGGTGTTTCTATATGGTTCACCTATGTAATTAACCTCTGCCATGGCAGGGTTCTCAGGATCATAAGCTTCTTCAGAAGCTACCTCTCTAGTACTGTTGGATGCATGTTGCAATCCATTCAGATTTTGAAAGATCATGTTGACCTGTTGAGTCAACACTTTATTCTGAGCCAATATGGCATTCAGAGCATCAATTTCAAGAACTCCTTTCTTCTGAGGTATCCCATTATTCACGGAATTCCTCTCAGAGGTATACATGATTTGGTTGTTTGCAACCATGTCAATGAGTTCTTGAGCCTCTTCAGGCGTTTTCTTCAGGTGAATAGATCCACCTGCAGAATGGTCCAATGACATTTTCGAAAATTCAGAGAGACCATAATAGAATATATCTAATAGGGTCCATTCTGAAAACATGTCAGATGGACATCTTTTGGTCAGCTGCTTGTATCTTTCCCAAGCTTCATAGAGGGATTCACTATCTTTTTGTTTGAAGGTTTGAACATCCACTCTCAGCTTGCTCAGCTTTTGAGGAGGAAAGAATTTATCTAAGAAGGCAGTGACCAGCTTATCCCAGGAGTCCAGGCTATCCTTAGGTTGTGAATCCAACCATATTCTAGCTCTGTCTCTTACAGCAAAAGGGAAAAGCATGAGTCTGTAGACTTCAGGATCAACTCCCTTTGTCTTTACAGTTTCACAGATCTGCAAGAACTCAGTTAAAAACTGATAAGGATCTTCAGATGGAAGCCCATAAAACTTGCAGTTTTGTTGCATTAAGGCAACTAGCTGAGGTTTCAGCTCAAAGTTATTGGCTCCAATGGCAGGAATGGAGATGCTTCTTCCATCAAACTTGGACGTTGGCTTTGTGAAGTCACCAAGCATTCTCCTTGCATTATTATTATTATTTTCGGCTGCCACCTCCTTCTCTTGTTCGAAAATTTCTGAAAGGTTATTTCTGGATTGTTGTAATTTAGCTTCTCTTAATTTTCTCTTCAGAGTCCTTTCAGGTTCTGGATCAATTTCAACAAGAGTGCCTTTTTCCCTGTTCCTGCTCATATGAAAGAGAAGAAAACAAGAAAAGAAAGAGGAATCCTCTATGTCACAGTATAGAGATTCCTTTCTGTTAGTAGACAGAGAAAAGGGGGGAAGAATCCAAATACAAGGGATATAAGAAGTTTGGATTCTTAGATGAAGAGAGGTGAAGAGAAGTGTTAGTAATTAATTAATTAAATAGAATAAGAGAAGAGAAGAGACATTTTGAAAATAATTTTTGAAAAAGAGGTTAGTAATTTTCGAAAATTAGAGATAAGATAAGATTAAAATTAAAATTTAAAAAAATTAAAAAGAATTTTTGAAAAAGAGAGAAGTATTTTTGAAAATTAGAGATGGATAGGAAGTTAGTTGGTTTTGAAAAAGATAAGAAACAAATAAAAAGTTAGTTAGTTGATTGAAAAAGATTTTGAAATTAAAATTTAAAAAGATAAGAAGATAGGAGGTTAGATAAGATATTTTGAAATCAAATTTTGAAAAAGATAAAATAAGATAAGATTTTTAAGAAAAAGATATTTTGAAAAAGATTTAATTTTTAAAATTACTTAACTAACAAGAAACTACAAGATAAGATTCTAGAACTTAAAGATTGAACCTTTCTTAACAAGAAAGTAACAAACTTCAAATTTTTGAATCAATCACATTACTTGTTAGCTAATTTTCGAAAATTTGATATAAAGATAAGAAAAAGATTTTGAAAATATTTTGAAAAAGATTTTTGAAATTTTCGAAAATAGAAAAAATGAAAAAGATATGATTTTTGAAAAAGATTTTGAAAAGATAAGATTTTTAAAATTTGAAATTTTGACTTGACTTGTAAGAAACAACTAATTTTGAAAATTTTTTGACCAAGTCAACCCAAAGTTTCGAAAATTTGGAGGGAAATAAGGAAAAGATATATTTTTTATTTTTGAATTTTTTTTAAAGAAAAACACAAAAATGACCCAAAACATGAAAATTTTGGATCAAGACACAAGATGCATGCAAGAATGCTATGAATGTCAAGATGAACACCAAGAACACTTTGAAGATCATGATGAACATCAAGAACATAATTTTGAAAAATTTTTGATGCAAAGAAAACATGCAAGACACCAAACTTAGAAATTTTTAATGCTTGGAAAATATGAATGCAAAGATGCACATGAAAAACAACAACCAACACAAAACAAGAAAACATCAAGATCAAACAAGAGGACTTATCAAGAACAACTTGAAGATCATGAAGAACACTATGAATGCATGAGATTTTCGAAAAAATGCAAGAAAAATTTTAAAAGCATGCAATTGACACCAAACATAAAAATTAACACAAGACTCAAACAAGAAACACAAAATATTTTTGATTTTTATGATTTTCTAATTTTTTTGTATTTTCATTCTAATTTTTTTTCGAAAAAACATGGTTAGAAAAACGAAAAAGAAAAGAAAAATTTTGAAAAAGATTTTTGAAAAGAAAATTACCTAATCTGAGCAACAAGATGAACCGTCAGTTGTCCATACTCGAACAATCCCCGGCAACGGCGCCAAAAACTTGGTGGACGAAATTGTGATTCAATTGTTATTCCATTTTGCAAAATTCATTGCTTTTCATTCCCTGGTAATGGCGCCAAAAACATGATGCCAATACCATAGTTCACAACTCCGTTCAACTTAACCAGCAAGTGTACTGGGTCATCCAAGTAATACCTTACGTGAGTAAGGGTCGATCCCACAGAGATTGTTGGTATGAAGCAAGCTATGGTCATCTTGTAAATCTCAGTTAGGCCGATTAAATAGTTTTGGGTTTCGAAAATTAATAGTAAAAGGAAAATAAAAGGGATAGAAATACTTATGTAAATTAATAGTGGGAATTTCAGATAAGTGTATGGAGATGCTATGCTCTTCTTGAATCTCTACTTTCCTATTACAGTCATCCAATCCTTCCTACTCCTTTCCATGGCAAGCTGTATGTAGGGCATCACCGTTGTCAATGGTTACATCCCATCCTCTCAGTGAAAACTTTCCTATGCTCTGTCACAGCACGGCTAATCATCTGTCGGTTCTCAATCAGGTTGGAATAGAATCCCTTGATTCTTTTGCGCTTGTCATCATGCCCAGCCTTCAGGAGTTTGAAGCTCGTCACAGTCATTCAATCCCAGAATCCTACTCGAAATACCACAGACAAGGTTTAGACTTTCCGGATCCTCATGAATGCCGCCATCTATCTAGCTTATACCACGAAGATTCTGTTGGGGAATCTAAGAGATATGCGCCCGGCCAAGAGTAGAACGGAAGTGGTTGTCAGTCACGCGCGTTCATAGGTGAGAATGATGATGAGTGTCACGGATCATCACATTCATCAAAGTTAAGTGTAGCGTATATCTTGGAATAAGAATAGAAGAGAATTGAATAGAAAGTAATAATAATTGTATTGAAACTTGAGGTACAGCAGAGCTCCACACCCTTAATCTATGGTGTGCAGAAACTCCACTGTTGAAAATACATAAGTAAAAGGTTCAGGCATGGCCGAATGGCCAGCCCCCAAAACGTGATCACAGGATTCAAAATACAATCCAGGATGATATTATGATAGTAAAAAGTTCTATTTATAATAAACTAGCTCCTAGGGTTTACATGAGTAAGTAATTGATGCATAAATCCACTTCCGGGGCCCACTTGGTGTATGTTTGGGTTGAGCTTGATCTATCCACGAGCTGAGGCTTCTCTTGGAGTTGAACTCCAAGTTATCACGTGTTTTGGGCGTTCAACTCCAGATCATGACGTTTTTCTGGTGTTTAACTCCAGACAGTAGCATGTACTTGGCGTTCAACGCCAAGTTACGTCGTCAATTTCCGAATGAAGTATGAACTATTATATATTGCTGGAAAGCTCTGGATGTCTACTTTCCAACGCCGTTGAGAGCGCGCCAATTGAAGTTCTGTAGCTCCAGAAAATCCATTTCGAGTGTAGGGAGGTCAGATTCCAACAGCATCAACAGTCCTTTTGTCAGCCTTTTTCAGAGTTTTGCTCAAGTCCCTCAATTTCAGCCAGAATTTACCTGAAATCACAGAAAAACACACAAACTCATAGTAAAGTCCAGAAATGTGAATTTAACATAAAAACTAATGAAAACATCCCTAAAAGTAGCTCAAACTTACTAAAAACTATCTAAAAACAATGCCAAAAAGCGTATAAATTATCCGCTCATCACACTACAGTCTCATTCTCTTCCCATTTCTCTTCCTTGTCATGAGCTCTTTTAAAAACTTGACATAGAGTGGCATTTGTTCTAATGCCTCAGCAAAAGGTATGTTGATATGGATCTTCTTGAAGATTTCTAGGAATCTAGAGAACTGACTGTCTTTTCCATCCTTCCTCAGTCTTTGTGGATAGGATGCCTTTGGCACATAAGGCTTCAGGACTTGCTTTGGTGAGGATGGTGCAATGGTCTCTTCTTCTTTCTTGATTTTAGGTTCCTTTGCAACTTCTTCTTCTTGGTTACTTTGACTTGGGGTTGCTTCTTCTACAACTCTTCCACTTCTTAGTGTGATGGCCTTATATTTCCCTCTTGGGTTGGCCATGGTATCACTAGGAAATGTATGTGTAGGCATTGGTATTTATTTAGACAAGCTTCCTACTTGTGCTTCCAATTTTGAAATTACTGCCCCTTGATTCTTTATGTTCGATCTGAACTCTTCTTGGTTTGCATCTATCTTTCTTTCAGCCTGTAGTTGTCTCTCCAGAATAGTGGAGATAGTTCCATTAAGTTGTGCTGACAATTGTGCTATGGCAGCTTCCAACTTTGAGAAACTACTGTTGGTTTCACATGGTTGCATGATAGAGGTGGATGTATCTTGGTTGTGGTTGTTGTGTGTTTGCTAGGTCAAGTGATATGATGTATTTTGTGAGTTATGATAGGGTCTGTTGTTGCTTGATTGGTGGTTGGGGTTGTGGTTGTTGTGATGGTTAGCGTGGTATGGTTTGTGGTCTTGTTGATTTCCCCACCCAAAATTTGGGTAGTTCTTCCAACCTGGGTTATATGTCTTAGAATTTGGGTCATATGGTGGTCTAGAGGGATTGTTTACATAGTTTGCCTGCTTTCATTCACATTCAGCTTCTGGTGCATCTCCTTCTTGTGGTGGCTGACGATTGAATTTTTGATGGTTTAGAATTTCACTAATGAAATCTCGTTGTAAAGTATAGTTTCTAAACCAAGCAATAATCCTTTCATACAAAAAGTTGTTTGTCACTAAAACAAACCCCTAAGATTTATAAACCGAAGTATTCAAACCTCGGGTCGTTCTCCCTAGGAATTGTAATGAAGTGTCTTGTTATTGGTTGTGATGTGTTTTGGGGTTTTGGATAAGAAGCATGAAAGTAAATGGCAATGAAAATAAACTAACAACTATAAAAGGCTCTTGGTGAGGTGTGAGAACTAGAAGTCCTATCCTAGTTATCCTTCTCAATTGTGATGAGAATTATTCATTGCTACCACTTAGTTAACCCTTACTAAATAAAGGAAAGTAAAGTGGATGAATTGACTTGAGCCACAAGTCCTAGCCAACTCCCAAGGAAAGACTAGCTTTAGTGCACTCTAAACCAATTAGTAATCTCTCCAATTATCAATCAACAAAGGAATTAGATAACTCAAGTGTCACTAATTACTCTACCTAGGCCAAGAGGAACAAAACCTACACTAAAACTAAAAGAGACATTTCAACAAACACATAGAGTGCAATAGAAGTAAACATTATTAAATGCAAGAATTAAAGGAATCTACAACTACAAAAATAAGAGATCAACAATAGAAAAGCAAAGAAGAACAATTATTATGAATTACCTCTTATTGAATTGGAAGAAAATGGACGGAACAATAGTAGATCTACAACAAAGTATAAGAACAACATAAAGGAAATTACAATAAAAGAATGGAAGAAGAATGAATGTAACAACAAGGAATTGAGATGTAGAAGTAGAAGAAAGCAAAGATTAAAACCTAGATCTAAGAACTAATCCTAATCCTAATCCTAATTCTAGAGAGAAGTGAGAGCTTCTCTCTCTAGAAACTAATTCTAACTACTAAACTAAACTAATGGCAACTAACATGTGTTTCCCTCTTCACTCCTTGGGTTAAATAGCATCAGAAATGAGTTGGATTGGGCCCACAAGGCTTCTAAAATCGCTGGCCACATTTTGCTTCAAGTGGACTAGGTGGCAGCAACGGCGCGTGCGCGTACTATGCGCGTGCGCGCCACCATACTTGTAGCAACTAGGGCAAATCTTATATCGTTTCGAAGCCCCGGATGTTAGCTTTCCAGCCCAACTGGAACCGCATCATTTGGACCTCTGTAGCTCAAGTTATGGTCGTTTAAGTGCGAAGAGGTCGGCTTGACAGCTTTCCGGTTCTTTCATTTCTTCATGAGTTCTCCAACTTTTCATGCTTCTTTCTTCATTCCCTTGATCCAATCTTTGCCTCCTAAATCTGAAATCACTTAACAAACATATCAAGGCATCTAATGGAATCAAGGAGAATTAGATTTAGCTATTTTAAGTCCTAAAAAGCATGTTTTCACTCTTAAGCACAATTAAGGGAGAAGTTATAAAACCATGCTATTTCATTGAATAAATGTGGGTAAAAGGTTATAAAATCCCCTAAATTAAGCACAAGATAAACCCTCAAAATGGGGTTTGTCAGTGGCGCTTGGGCTTGGACATCTGAGACTTGGCTTTCTTCCACCTTCTTTGTTAGGGCTGCTAATTGTTCTGCGATCATCTTGTTTTGTGCCAACAAAGTATCCATAGAGTTAAGTTCTAGCACTCCTTTCTTTTGAGCTTTTTATAAAACATAGAAGTACTCATTTTCAGCTATAGTCTTAATAACATCTATGGCTTCCTCGATGGTTTTCTTCTTGTTGAGTGAACCCCCTGAAGAGTGATCCACAGCTTTCTTTGCTTTATATGATAGCCCTTCATAGAAGATGTGTAGTTGAACCCATTCGTTGAACATATCCGGAGGGCATTTCCTTGTCAAGTCTTTAAACCTCTCCCAGGCCTCAAAAGTGTTTCACCATCTTGCTGTCTGAAGGTATGCACCTCAGTTCTCAATCTATTGACTCTCTGTGGAGGATAAAATCTTGCTAGAAATTTGTTCACAACCTCATCCCAAGTGATCAAGCTCTCCTTGGGAAATGTTTCTAACCACTTTGCTGCCTTATCTCTGAGAGAAAAAGGGAACAAAAGTAGTTTGTAGCCGTTAGGGTGTACACCATTGGACTTTACAGTGTCGCATATCCTCAAGAATATAGTGAGATGTTGGTTTGGGTCCTCCTGAGCACCCCCTCCATATGAACAATTATTCTGGACAAGTGTGATGAGTTCAGGTTTCAACTCGAAGTTGTTAGCATGAATTGTGGGCTTTAGGATGCTACTGCCACAATTTCGTGGGTTTGGGTTGATGTAGGAGCCTAAGACTCTCCTTTCTTGCCCAACATGATTGCCAGCATCTTCTCCAACATGGTTATGCACCTCTTCTTCCATAGCAGCTCTCAGATCTTCCTCTACTACCTCCTCTCCAACTATGCCCTTGCCTCTTGCTTCCCTCCTTAATCTAAGGAAGGTCCTCTCAGGTTCACTATCGAAAGATGATGAAGTTTCTCCCCTTCTACCTGTCATACATTCAACAGCAGTAAGCAGAGGACAAGTGAAGTAAAGATTTTTGTTGAGATTAGTGGTTAGTTTGGTTGATGCAATTAATCAAACAGTTAATAGAGCAGTAAAAAAATGGAAATATGAACAACAAATAACTAAAATGATCAAAGTAAAAATAAACAAATTAAAAGAAAACAAAAATTAAAGAATTGAGAAAGAAATAACAAGGTAATTAAAATGCTTAATCTAGCTTCCCATCAATATAGTCATTGTCGAATTCAAACCAATCCCCGACAACGGCGCCATAATACTTGATGACCAAAATTCACTCCCCATATAAAAAATGATGAATCCATTCTTTTGGCAAGCGTACCAAAATTGTCGTCAAGTAATAACCCACAGTGGAGGAGGATCGTATCCAAAGAGATTGGTAGATTTGAGCAATTTTAATTAATGGGTGAATTAGTCAAGCTGAACAATATAGAGTGTGACTACAGAATTGTAAATGAGCAGGAAAGTAAATGACCCAAAAGTAAAGAGAAGCAGTAAAATGCAGAAAAGGAAATGGCAATAATGTAAAGTGCAGAAACATAAATGACTTAACTGTAAATGGGAATAGAGATTGACAGAATTGTAAAGAAAGCTATAAAGAATTTGAAAGATAAGAATAAGGGAAATTCATTGAGATCAGGAGATGTTATTCTATTTGGATTAAATCCAGCTCATCTCATCTTCAATCATGCAACTCATTGACCTCTTGGCAATTACGATTGATTGAGCCCCAATCCCTTGGTAACTCAATCCCTCAAATCTTGATAATCAGCCAATTCCTTGGTCTAATTGCTCATGAATAGAGATATGCTTGGTCCTTGTTTATACCACACATCATCATAGGTCCAAGTAATGGATGGATTATATGTCACTATATCCAATCACCAAAACCCAGATTCTACTCAAGTGTGAGAAGGGATTTCAAGCATAGTTTCATATTTCCTTTTCCATGGTTCCCATGAAACCTATTTTGCATTCAACCTCTTTCCCAAGATGATTGAACACTAGCATGAAGAACAAAATTCCTTCTAGCAAATCAAAGAGAAGATGAAGAGAAGAAGAAATTTACTACCATTAGGTTGGGAAGTACAACAGAGCTCCCTCTCTCAATGAGAGGTAATTAGCTACTCATAGCTTAAGAGAAAAGTACAAGAGATGGAAAGGATGATGTGAAAAATAAATCTAACTATACTTTAACGAAACACCTACTCAACAACCCCTTTCTCAGTACTTTCATGGGTTATTTATACTACTCCTAGCTCTAGAATAAAGAAAATACAAAAGAGAAAAAAGAAATTACAATTGGAGGGAAAAGAAAACTCAATAAATGTGACCTTCCAGCTCGGCGTGTGACAGGCGTTTAAGAGGTGTGCCACGCCCAGCTCCAAATTTGGCATGGCGCGCCACGCCCAGCTCTTCAAGTGGCACACCCCATGTGTTGGTGCCCCTGGCATGCCATGCCTTCGAGCCCAAGTGGCACGCCCAGGGTTCTTTAAGTACTTGAGTAGCCTGGCGTGCCATGCCTTCGAGGCCAAGTGGCACCCGCCCAGGCATTTTCCTTCTTCCTCTTGTCTCTGGAAAATTGAACTAGCGTGGCATGCCTAGGGTCTGGCGTGCCACGCCCAATTGTGTGCTTGGTTCCTTTGTTGGTGTGCTGCGCCCAGAACTCAAGTGGCACGCCCAAGTCTTCTTCTTGTTGTGGTTGATGATGCTGGCATGTCATGCCTGAGGCTCAAGTGGCACGCCTAAGTGGGAAATGATAGCTGGCATGCCATGCCTTCGACACCAAGTAGCACGCCCATATGTTTGACCTTCTACCTCCTTCTCTAAAAGTTGTACTGGTGTGCCACGCCCATAGTGCAAGCTTCTTCACCTTTCTGGAAAATATTATTGGCGTGCCACGCCCATTATTCCTCTTTGTTCCAGTAGCTGGCGTGCCACGCCTAGAATTCAAGTGGCACGCCCAGGTAGCTAATGAGAGTTGGTATGCCACGCCTTTGATCTCAAGTGGCATGCCCATCTTTGCTTAGCCTATTCTAGTGTTGGCATCCCATGCCTGGGTCTTCAAGTGGCACGCCCAAGTGATGATGAGAGCTTGGCGTGCCACGCCTTCGACACCAAGTAGCACGCCCCAGTGCTTGGTCCTTTGACCTCTTCTCTGGAAACTTGTACTGTCGTGCCACGCCCTTGATGATCAAGTTGCACGGCCACTTTAATGTGACTCCTTTAGCTTGGCATGCCATGCCTGCGTCTTCAGGTGGCACGCCCAAGTGATGACGAGAGCTTGGCGTGCCACGCCTGTGTCTTCAAGTGGCACGCCCAAGTGATGATGAGAACTTGGCGTGCCACGCCTTCGACACCAAGTAGCATGCCCAAGTGATGATGAGAGCTTGGCGTGCCACGCCTTCGACACCAAGTGGCACGCCCAAGTGATTTCACCTTCTGGTTGATGAGTTGGCATGCCACACCCAGCTTGGCATGCCACGCCCGTCTTGTGGCCTTCATCATTGCTCTCTGGGATTTGCTACTGGCGTGCCACGCCCATTCCTTTTTGTGGCGTTTGTTCCAAGTGACACGCCCTCCTCACACGCCCATTCCTTTTTAATGCTCTTTTCACCTGAAATTCAACACACCCATTTCAAAGCAATGTACCATAATACTTATCATTTAGTTCATGAAATTGCATTGAAACAATGAATATGTGCTCTTTTTATGGTCCTTTTGCGTAGGTAAAAAGGGTAAATGATGCAAGTCATCATGCGTACGCATCATGCACACGTACGCGTCGATGGCTAAATTTCAAATCCCAATTTCGCACTTTATCACAGGTATTCGTTGATGACGAGCATAGCGCTTGTGGTTGAAAAGTGCTGATCCCTTTCACGCGTACGCGTCACATACGCGTACGCGTCGCTGAAGAACTTGGTCCTCTTTTAAACAGAGCGTAGCGCTAAGGTGCTCTTCTCCACTTCTCTGCTTTTTTCTTGCCTGTCATAAACCAAACCATATACATCAAAGCCTTATCATAATCATCAAATCTTGCATCATTCATATCATTAAACAATTCTTGCATAAATCTTATGAAAATGTACTAATTTATCAATGTTTGATTGAATCAAGCAAGCATGAATTTCTCATCCAAACACTTATTTATTGCCTAAGAAATGCAAGAAAACTGAGTAAAATAGGTGAAAAAGGCTTGTGAAACTAGCCTAAGATGACTTTTCATCACAGATGTGAGATAAGAGATAAATGGGTGATTAGGTTGTTTTGTTATGTGTATATAGGATGGTATAGGATTCGGTGGACACTCGAGCTAATCATAGATCTAATTCACTAAGTCCACTTAACCATATTGATCTTACCTTAACCCTAGCCCCATTACAACCCTCCAAAGACCTCATGATATTTGTTTTCATTTATTAAATATTAGTTGATTGTTAGATGACTTGAAAATCTTTGAAAATTATGATTAAAGGAGAATTAAGTGATTAAGCCCTAAACACTGAGCGAATAGAATGAATACACATCCGATGAGGGGTTCAATCGCTCAATTCTAGGTTTTTGTTTCTTATATTGTATCTTTTTGCAAGTTGTTTGTTTGTTAGTTTTGAAAATCTCAATTGAATTCTTTGGACATTGATCATGGTGCATTGACTTTTGCCTTGGCCCTAAGGCTTTCTTATGATTGATTGGAATTTCATGGTTTGTTTCTACCAAATTTTAGAGTAGGTATTGGTAAGTAACATCTAGGTTAGTTGCATGCATTTAGGTAGTACATTAAATATATTATTTGCCCTTTCATTCATCTCCTTTGTGTGTGATTAGCATGAGGACATGCTAGTGCTTAAGTGTGGAGAAATTGATAAATCCATATTTTATGATAATATTTTATTAGAATTGAGAGGATTTCATCATATAAACCTACACTTATTCCATTAAATAGCAAGCTTTTGATCTTTCCTCCAAAATTGTGCTTGATTATGAAAACATGCACTTTTGTGCCTAATTTGACTTATTTTATTCCATTTGCCTTTCATTCGATACCTTGATGTTGTTTGTGAGTGATTTCAGATGTATAAGGTAGGAATGGCTTGGTGAGAATGGAAGAGGAGCATGCATAGAGAAGGAAGCATGAAGAAACAAAGGAGAAGAGCATCACAAAGTGTACGTGCGCATAGCCACTTGTACGTATGCACAGGCAGCAAAATAGAGCCAAGTGTGCGAGCACACAGCATCTTGCGCGTCGCACGAATCATCCAAAGTATCACAAAGTGTGTGTGTGCACAATCCCTTGTGCATACGCACAACCTGATATTTCGGCCAAGTGTGCGTGCGCACAAATCTGTGCGTACGCACAGGTGCCCGCACATGCCTTCATTAAAAATACACGTGACTCGCGTTCAGAAGGGGCTTGTAGGTCCAATTCTGATGCAATAGCTCATATTGGAGGGGGAAAACACATGGGGAACCATACCATACCATAGCATGTCATTAGGGTAGTTTTTAGAATAGTAGTACGAGGCTTTAGTTTAGTTTTTTTCTCTAAGTTTTTGCTCATCACCATTAGGGTTTTACATTTCAAGTACCATTTCCATTTTTGATCTTGCTTTGTGCTAGCCTCCATTGTAAGTATCTCTTAATTAGTACTCTTTTTAGTTACGATTTTGATACTATTTCTTGTAATTAAAGTGATAGTATTAATATATATACGATTTGAAATTTTAATTTCTTGTTGATGATTTTGATGATTGATGATTGTTATATGCTTGCTTGAGTTGCTATTGTTGCTTTTGATAATTTGTTGCTCATAATTTCAAGCATTTTCTCAATTTTTCCATGTTTAGTGTTTTTGCCCACCAAGTGTTTGTGGAAATGTCAATGTTAATTATGGGCTAAATTTCCACCTCTTGGCTTGGGAAAAATGAGCAATTGGGTTCCTAGAGTTGGAATGTCCAACATTTGGCGATAATTCTTGGATTGTTAATTGTTCTTGTTTCCATGATGATTCCATATTTTACGATATATTTTGGTCTGATTTGAGTGGATTCCATCACATAAACCCACATTTATTCACCTAAATAGCATGCTTTTGAGATTTCTTCCTAAATTGTGCTTGAAAGTGAAAACATGCTCTTTTGTACTTAATTTAGTCAATTTTATTTACTTTAATCCCATTTGGTGCCTTGATGTATTTGTTAAGTGATTTTCAGGTTTCCAAGGCAAGTATGGGTTGAAGAAGTGAGAAAAAGAGCATGCAAAAGGGAAGAATTCAAGAAATGAATGATTTGGAAAGCTTCCAACCCTGACCTCTCTGTACTAAATTGGTCATAGCTTGAGCTACAAAGATTCAAATAAGGCAGTTTTAGAGGCATTGGAAAGCTAATATCCGAGGCTTTGAAATGATATATAATTTTCTATACTGGACTAAGTTGAAGTGTGCATACACACACAATTTGTGCGCACGCACAGATTAGGATTCAGCAAGTGTGCGGACACACACATCTAGCATCCGCATAGGTCCCTGCACGTGAGCTCATTAAATTAGAACCCGCTTGGGGTGATTTCTAGGCCCCCAAAACCTAATCCAACTCATTTTTGAAGCTATTTAAGGCCAAATTGAAGATGGATGAAGGAGGGCAATTAAGTTTAGCTTTTATCATGCTTTAGTGTAGTTTCCTAGAGAGAGAAGCTCCCCCCTCTCTCTAGAATTAGGGTTCTTTAGTTTAATTTCTTGTAATTTCTACTTTTAATTCTTGTTTTCATTTACTTTTCCTTGTCATTTATTATTATTGCATCTTTGTTCTTCTTCATTTCTCTTGTTACTTTCCTTTATTTTGTCATTTTCATGTTATGAACACTTTTGTTATTTTAATTCCAATTAATGCAAATTTATTTTTCCATGTCATTTATTGCTTTCTTGAGTTGTCATTGTCATTTTCTTGCTTTGGTACTTTTAGGATTTATTTTATTGTAATTTAATATTATTTTATTCTCATGCACACCAAGTGTTTGATAAAATGCTTGACTTAGTTTTCACTTAGTTTTTCTCCACTCTTGGCTTAAAATTGTTCACTTTGGCGATCCTTGAGTCATTGATGTCCATTCTTGTTTGATATATTAGACTAGTTAGTTGATTTGGTTTTTCTTGACTCTATTTGACCCCTAGTGTTGACATAGGACTTAGGGATTGAAATTAACTATGCCTATTTGACTTATCTTCGTTGTAAGGTTGACTAAGTAGGATTAACTCTTCATAATCATCATGTGTTTGTGGTCAATGTCTAGGATAGGTAGCCTTAGCTCTCAATTACTTGCCAAGATATTTTCTTGCATTTGAAGTTTCTTTTCCTTGCATTTAATTGCTTTGACTTTTATTGCTTTGATATTTAATTTCTTGCATGTTTAGTTTTCACACTCTTGGTTGAGAAATTGGATGTTTGGGTGGAATTGAGTTATGGATGTCCATTCCGCATTGTGTGAGAATGGTTAATTGGTTTGGTTTCCATTGACGCTAGTCTTTCACTAATTTAATTAGTGAGTTGACTAGGACTTATGGATTGAAATCAATTACACTCTTTTGACTAATTCTCAAGGAGGATTGACTAGTTTGGATTGATTCCACACAATTGCCATGTTTGTGGTCCACAACTAGGATAGGAAACCTAAACTCCCCAATTCTCACCAAGAGCCCTCTTAGCATTTAATTTCCATTTTCATTACCTATAATTGCTTTCCTTTGATTCCATGATCATTTAAATTCTGGCGATTCACATTTCTTACTTTCTTGCTTTCCAATCCCCTATTTCCTCTCATAGCCAATGATAAACACTTAATTGCAACTCCTAAGGAAGACGACCCGGGGGTTTAATACTCTCGGTTTATTTTGTGTATTGATTGTGACTATTCATTTGATTGATGGTCAAATTATCGGGTTAGTACTATACTTACAACGCCAATTATATTTTGAGATAAAATTCCTAACCTATGCAATTTGGCCGTTGTCATATTTGGCACCGTTGCCGGGGAGTTGCAATGGTGTTTCTTTTTGGATTTGTAAATATGTTGATATGTGAATATCTTGCTTTTTATTTGCTATTGTGAATATGTTGATATTGCAAATATATTTCTCTTGTTTGCTTGTTTGTTTTTCTTGTTGGGAGCTCATGGCTTGTTGGACACTCCATCTATGTTTGGTGCAATCAATGGAGAATTTGGAGACTCAAGCATTGTTAGAGCTCTTCATAAGTCCAAACTAAGGACATTAAACCAAAGTGCTAGGTGGGAGACACCCC
This sequence comes from Arachis hypogaea, assembly GCF_003086295.3. Lineage (NCBI taxonomy): Eukaryota > Viridiplantae > Streptophyta > Magnoliopsida > Fabales > Fabaceae > Arachis > Arachis hypogaea. The sequence continues at coordinate 61,812,925 of NC_092038.1, forward strand.
ACCATGGTAACATCTTTCTTACCCTTGCTCTTTGTATATAATTTACCTTAATTGCATTTTTGCTTGTTTTGGTTGGCTTAGAAATAGTTTAATTTTATGTTTAGTAGGTTAGTTTGTTTATAGATCATGCATTTTTGAGTTTTTTAATGTTTTGGGGTCGAAAAACTATTTTGGATATCAAGGGTGGTGCCTTAGAGCACTAAATTTTTTTTGAGAAAAACAGAGCATATGCGTGCGCACACACCTGTGCGTACGCACAAAAACCCAATTTTCGCATTCTGTGCACATGCACCCACTTGTGTGCGCGCACACCAGCTTATGCACCCTACGTTGGGAGCGTTCGCACACCTTGTCCGTCCGCATCCCCTCTCTTTTTTCCTCTGTGCGTGCGCATGAACCCGTGTGTATACGCACAAATAGCGAGATAGCTGGCAATTTTGATGCTTCATGTAAAAAAAAGTGTGTTCTGTGCATGCGCATACGCTGGTGCATACACATACCTCTCAACCCCCTCTCTGTTCAGAGCGCCCGCACACACTTGTGAGCCCGCTCACCCTCCATTTCTTTACCCTTTGTGCGTACGCACACTTCTTAATTCCTCTTCTACTTGGAGAGTTCACATACCCTGTGCGTACGCACGCCCCTATTTTCTCACCACTACACTTCTTTTCTTCTCTTCTCTCTACTTCTTCTCTTCTTCCTTCTTCCACCCCTCTCTTCTCTTGCTTTTGCCTTCTTTTCTACTTGTTTTACCTTGTTTTATTTCCATTTCATTTTTGTTTTGGTAATTATATTAGTTTTAGTTTAGTTGTTTGATAACTGAATAAGTTGCAAGTGTTTGCTTAATGTTAATTGTGTTGCTTTTGCTTCAATTTGGTTTCATTCTTGATGAACATGTGCACTATGCATCAAGTCTTTGTTTGATTGCCTAGATGAATTGTGAGTTTGATTCATATGTTATAGCTACCATATGCATTAGACTATATCCCTGTTTGGCATCTTAATCATGAATTGTGCACTTTTACCTTAGTGAATTGAGTTTAACTACTTAGTCATCATGGTTCTTAAAGTGACCGTAATCACATAACAAGGTATTTGTTCCTTGTTAATGCTTTGCATTTTTTTTAGTCGACTTAACTTAATTCCTATAAAGACTTGTCACTTTTTGTAACAAGCACCTTATACATGTGATTATTTCATTATTTCTAAGGATGAATAAGTAGTCACTTTTCATAATTGAATTGATTATTGTTAATTGTGCTATTTTCTATTCATTTTGCGCTTTCAGTTGCACAATTTCAATATCCAATATCTCAAACACTCAATTCACTTTTAAGGTTCCCTAGGGTTGCTTGTGCCTTAAGTTTTGCTTATTTCTTTACTTGTACCCTAGGCTTTGTAATTGAGGAACATCCTATCTCTTTTGATTATATGGTTGCCATTTTCACCGGCCAATGTGTACGTTCTAAAGTGTGCGCACACTTAGGATACACACATTGCCTTCTTTTATACCACACTCATATGAATTCTTCCTCAATTGTTGTTTCTGTGTTTATACAGCAACCCGGAGCCCCGGTGCCCACCAACTAAAGGTGAGCCCCTTAGAACATCTCTTCCCCCCGGATTGAGTGCAAGCACGGAGAACCGTGCAACGTTTAAGTGTGGGGGAGGATCCGTAACTTTTGGGGCGTAAAGTTCTCTTTCTCAGCACTTGCATTAATTTTTCTAGTTTTTAGTAGTTGTATTTTTGTGAATATTTGTTAGTATTTATTTGCATTATGCTTTGTTTGATTTTCTTGTATATATATCTTAGTTTGCATGTAGTTTTATGATAGTTATATTTGCATGTTTCCTAGGATAGTAAATAAGTTTGGTAAAGCGACAAAGAATTTTGGTGAAATCCCTTTTAGGGCATTCAATTTATTAGATTTGAAAATTGCTTTTGAACTTGCTTGAAGTATCTTTTTATGAAATACAGAAAAGAGCTTGAACAAATACCAAGTGAAATTTGAGCCTTAATTGTGTGGTTGCATATTTTCAACCACAATTTTTGTTCTTGTGTGTTTTACTCCTTTTATGATTGTGATCTTAGATTTGCTTTAGTCTATATATCCTATATTTGTTGTTTTGAATTACATTTAGTATGAGGCCATTTTTGAATTTGAACTCACTAACCCATATGGCCAACCCTTACATCTACCTTTGTAAACCACTTTTTGAGCCTTTAATTTCCCTTTGTTCTAATTTTAAGCACATCATTCACCCTAAGTGAAAAACCATTATGTCCTTGAATTGTATCTTTGAATAGCTTGGGTTTGAGTGTGTGTGTTAATCAAGTGTGGGGGGGATTTGTGGGAAGCATTGGTAGTTAGTGCTTTGGGGTATTCATTGAGAGTATTTAGAAAAGTGAGAAAATACTCATGCATTCATTACTTGGAATATATGCATCTCTCTTGTATGATAAAATAAATAAAAAATAAAAAAAGAAAAAAAGAAAAAGAAAAAGAAGAAAAAGAAGAAAAAGAAAAAGAAAAAAATAATAGTGAGAATGTAAACAAGAGATGCATATGTGGTTGAATTGAAAAGAAGCATGGATGAGTGAATGTGAGAAATGGATAAATGGGTAGTTAGGTTGCTTTGTTATGTATATAGGATGATATAGGATTAGGTGGGATACTTGAGCTAATCAAAGATCCAATCTATTAGCCCACTTAACCATATGAATCCTACCCTTACCTAAGCCCCATTACAACCCACAAAAGTCCTCATGATATTTGCATTCATGCATCAAATATTAGTTGATTGTTATATGACTTGCAAATCTTTGAGAAGCGTGATTAAAGGAGAATTTAGTGATTAAGCCTTACACACTCAGCGATTAGAGTGAAAACACATCCGGTGAGAGGTTCGATCGCTCAATTCTATGTTTCCAATCCTTATCTTGTATCTTTTTGCAAGTTATTGAACTTAATTTTTGAAAAATTTCAAATCAAGTCTTTGGACATTGATCATATTGCTATATTTGCTTTGTCTTAGCCCTAAGTTTTTAGTTTGGATTGATTGAGATTCTTTTCTTGGTTTTTACCAAACTCGGTAGGAATCATAGTGTAGATATATACATATAGCATTTAGTATAGTTACATGCATGTAGGTAGTTGCATTAATAATTACCCCTTCATTCATCTCCTTCGGTTAGTTTAGCATGAGGACATGCTTGGTTTTGGTATGGGGAAATTGATGAATCCATATTTTACGATATATTTTGGTTTGATTTGAGTGGATTCCATCACATAAACCCACATTTATTCACCTAAATACCAAGATTTTGAGATTTCTTCCTAAATTGTGCTCGAAAGTGAAAACATGCTCTTTTGTGCTTAATTTAGTCAATTTTATTCACTTTAATCCCATTTGGTGTCTTGATGTATTTGTTAAGTGATTTTCAGGTTTCTAAGGCAAGTATAGGTTGAAAAAGTGAGGAAAATAGCATGCAAAAGGGAAGAATTCAAGAAATGAAGGATTTGGAAAGCTGCCAGCCCTGACCTCTCTGTACTAAATTGGTCATAGCTTGAGCTACAGAGGTTTAAATGAGGCGGTTCCAGCGGCATTGGAAACTAACGTCCGGGGCTTCGAAGTGATATATAATTTGCTATAGTGGACTAAGTTTAAGTGTGCCTATGCACACAATTTGTGCGCACGCACAGGTTAGGATTCAGCAAGTGTGCAAACGCACACATCTGTGCATCCGCACAGGTCCCTACACGTGAGCTCATTAATTGGAAACCGCTGGGGGCGATTTCTGGGCCACCAAAACCTAATCCAACTTATTTCTGAAGCTATTTAAGGCCAAATTGAACATGGATGAAGGGGGACAATTATGTTTAGCTTTTATCATGTTTTAGTGTAGTTTCCTATAGAGAGAAGCTCCCCCCTCTCTCTAGAATTAGAGTTCTTTAGTTTAATTTCTTGTAATTTCTACTTTTACTTCTTGTTTTCATTTACTTTTCCTTGTCATTTATTGTTATTGCATCTTTGTTCTTCTTCATTTCTCTTGTTATTTTCCTTTATTTTGTCATTTTCATGTTATGAACACTTTTGTTATTTTAATTCCAATTAATGCTAATTTATGTTTCCATGTCATTTATTGCTTTCTTGAGTTGTCATTGTCATTTTCTTGTTTTGGTACTTTTAGAATTTATTTTATTGCAATTTAATATTATTTTATTCTCATGCACACCAAGTGTTTGTTAAAATGCTTGGCTTAGTTTTCACTTAGTTTTTCTCCACTCTTGGCTTGAAATTGTTCACTTTGGTGATCCTTGAGTCATTGATGTCCATTCTTGTTTGATATATTAGAGTAGTTAGTTGATTTGGTTTCCCTTGACACTATGTGACCCCTAGTGTTGACATAGGACTTAGGGATTGAAATTTACTATGCCTATTTGAATTATCTTCGATATAAGGTTGACTAAGTAGGATTAACTCTTCATAATCATCATGTGTTTGTGTTCAATGTCTAGGATAGGTAGCCTTAGCTCTCAATTAGTTGCCAAGATGTTTTCTTGCATTTGAAGTTTCCTTTCCTTGCATTTAATTACTTTGACTTTTATTGCTTTGATGTTTGATTTCTTGCATGTTTAGTTTTCACACTCTTGGTTTAGAAATTGGATGTTTGGGTGGAATTGAGTTGTGGATGTCAATTCCGTATTGTGAGAATAGTTAATTGGTTTAGTTTCCATTAACGCTAGTCTTTCACTAAGTTAATTAGTGAGTTGACTATGATTTATGGATTGAGACTTTTGACTAATTCTCAAGGAGGATTGCCTAGTTTGGATTGATTCCACACAATTGCCATGTTTGTGGTCCACAACTAGGATAGGAAACCTAAACTCCCCAATTCTCACCAAGAGCCCCTTTTTAGCATTTAATTTCTATTTTTATTGCCTTTACTTGCTTTCCTTTAATTCCTTGCATGATCATTTAAATTCTTGCGATTTACATTTCTTCCTTTCTTGCTTTCCCAATCCCCCATTTCCTCTCACAGCCAATGATAAACACTTAATTACAACTCCTAGGGAAGATAACCCGGGGGTTTAATACTCTCGGTTTATTTTTTGTATTGATTGTGACTATTCATTTGAGTGATGGTCAAATTGTCGGGTTAGGACTATTAAGTGAGTTAGGATTTGTCGATTAAGAACAACTATGCTTACTTGACTTACTCTCTGATGTGAGGGTTAACTAAGTGAGATTAATCCATCACAATTGTCATAGTTGTGGTTCCAACAAAGAAAGGACCTTAGCTCATCCCAAGCCAAGACTCCATTTATGCCTTGAATCACACACACATATACATCAATCACTATCATAGTTTACTTGTTCATATTACATAGCTAGTTCTTTAATTCCTTTATTAGTTCATTACTTGAAATTTTGGATGTTCTTTTCCTCCTTTAATTGTTTATATCTTCATTGAAAATCTTGTTGCCTTCACAACCAAAATTTGCACACTCATTGGCACGTGTCCTTGGGAGACGACCCGGGAGTCTAAATACTCTCGGTTTATATTTGTGTTGAATTGTGACATCTTTTGTACTTTCAAACTTTGGTTGAGCATTGTCCGTCGGTTGGGACTATGCTACTAACGAAGTGATTCTCATTTTGTGCAAAAATTTCCTAACCGACGGTTTTTCCACACACCACTGACGCGTACGCGTGACTAAGCTATAACCAAATGATGCGCACGCATGGTTGATGCGTACGCGTGGCCAGTGTAGAATCCAAATGACGCGTACGCGTGATGAGCGGCACGTGCCTCAGTAACAGGAAAACCATGGGAACGATTTTTGGGTTGCTTTTGGCCCAGTTTCAAGCCCAAAAATAAAGACAAGTGGCTATAGAGTGGAGCTGGAAAGGGGACTGACATTCACTTTCATTCATTCACACATTAGGTTTTAGATGTAGGTTTCTAGAGAGAGGATCTCTCCTCTCTCTAGATTTTAGGGTTTTTTAGTCTTGTTCCTTCTTAGTTTCAGAATTCTACCTTGCTTTAATTTAGTTTTCTTCTACTTTTATTTGTTCTAGTACTTTAGTTTATCTACTTCTCTTGTTGATTTCTTTATGTTGCCAATTTAGTTTATGAATTCTTTTTGTTTTCTTTAATCCATATTAATGCAATTTATGCTTTCATGTTTATGCTTGTTTTCTTTAATTTATTGTTATTCCTCTTGTAATTGTTAGTCTTAGATTTTGCTATGTCTTGTTAGTTTTCTATATTTTTATTTTATGCTTTTCAAGTGTTTGATAAAATGCTTTATTGGATTTTAAATTAGATTGGTATGTTCTTAGCTTGGATTGAGTAATTCGGACTATTGAATTACCAAAGTCTCTTGTTGATTGGTGATTGAAAGTTACTAGTTGGCTTAAGCTTCACTAAATCTAGTCTTTGATTAGGACTTGTGAAGTTAAGTTGATTTTTCTCACTTGACTTTCCTCCATTGTTAAAGGTTAACTATGTGAGAGAAAAAGGCAATTACCATCACAATTGACGATGATGATAAGGATAGCAATTCCAATTCTCAACCCTTGCTAGGACTTTTCTTAGTTGCTAGTTTATTTTCTTGCAATTTATATTTCATTGTTAATCAAACCCAAAAATCCCAAAATATACCTCATAGCCAATAATAAACTATACTTCCCTGCATTTCCTTTGAGAGACGACCCAAGGTTTGAATACTTCAGTTTATTTTTATTGGGTTTGTACTTATGACAAACAAATTAAATGTTGACCGAGGATTGATTGTCGGTTTAGAACTATACTTGCAACACGATTTATTTTGAAAAATTCTTTACCGATAAAAATTCCTCCGTCAAGTTTTTGGCGTTGTTGCCGGAGACTTGTGAATGTGTGGCTTATTATTGGTTATTGTGAATATTGTGAATATATTTGCCTTTTTGCTTCTTTGTTAGTTTTTGCTAGTTTTAGGACTTTGTTTACTCATTTCTTATTAGTTCTTGTTTTTATTTTCTCTTTTCACCATGAATTCTCACCACCTTGGCTATGAGTTTGGTTACAATAATGTTGTAGGGAATGGAAGCTACAATGAGGATATACAATAAGGATGGAACAATCGAAGGTTGGAGGATCCTCAAGCTTATGGACAACCTTCATCGCAACAACCTCCTCCAATGCACTATGAGCTAGAGCCATTCCAAGATGCATACCAATCCGATGGCTATGGCGGACCTCCTTGTGACTACCAACAACCACCACTATATACCTATGAACTCCCTCCTCAATATAGCCCTCAACCACCATACTCACAAGCCCCATTTTACCAAACACCATCCTATTACCCATACCCATCATACAACCAACCTTCTTTACCTCACCCTTGTGACCATTATGAAAGAAAATCTAAAGAACCACAATAATTCCAACACAATTACTCCAAAGAACCACCTTCCTATTATGAACCCTTTCTCCCAAATAATGAACCCTCTTTTCCACCCCAATCCCCAATGGATGATTCTCTCACTTTATTACTTCATGAGCAACGTGAAACTCAAAGGAGGACACTAGAATTCGTGGCTACCTTGACCGAGGTAGTAAACACTTTAGCCTCCCAATATTCATGCACTCAAAGCACTCTCATTGCCAATTGTGGAGAATCAATAGAAGAGTGTAGCATGAAGGAGACATTAGAAACTCCAGTGGAGAATAAGGAGTGGGATTTTGTATTGGAACAACTGGAGGAAGCTATAATTGTTAAAGAGGAAGAAGTGCTTGAAGACTTAGGAGATGCAGAACCTCCATGGGAATCTCAAGTCATAGAAACTCCCTCCAAGAAGCTTAAAATTGATGTTGAGGAGAATAGTGCACAACCTCCGAGGCATGTCCCCTACGAAGAATTAGACGGAATAGACCAAGACGCAAGTTCCCTTGGTGACGATGACCATGAATCAAGTCTTCCTAGTGATGAATTTGCATTTGCAATTGAACTCCTTGAGTTTGAAGAACCTTCTCTGAGTGAATCTGAAAGTGATATTGAGGTAGACTTTTCTCAACCTCCAACTTTTTACTTGAGTGATAGGGAAGAATTAGAAGAACTTAATACGGGAGCAGTTGAAGTTGAACAAGATTGCAAAGAGGTAGAAGAATTCAAAGAAAAGTACAAGGGAGTAGAGCTTGCAAGATCATTAGAAACACCTCTCCCCAAGCCATTACCATCCAATACAACATTCAAGTGGGTAAAATTCTTATCCCTAACCTTTACTTTTCCACTTGAATATGGTTTACTTGAGACGAATGGTCAACTTAGAGCTCTTTGTGGCTTTAAGAGTAAGAGGGAGATGGTTAGTGGTTGGAGTTGTCATGCAAGGTTCAATATGGTTGCATGCTCTAAGTTGAAGTGCAAGGAGTGGTGTAGAGCTCGATTGAATGGGTCTAGGAATTTGTTTGGATGCCTCAGGTGAGAATTCGGATTGCTTGCCACCCGGTTGGAACAATGATGATCAACTTGAAGACGGGTGCAAAAGCAAAGTTTGGAACCCCGAAATTCATTCCAAAAATCAACACTCTTGGAGCCTTATCATTTGCTTTAATTCGCTTGACGGCTTTATACTCCTAGTTTGGGATCCCGAAGGCTACTGGAAATGCAAACATTGGTGGGGCTTCAAGGAAGAGTTCAAGCGTAAGCCATATGTCCAACTTAAGGACAATAAATAAAAGTGCTAGGTTGGAGACAACCCACCATGGTATGATCTTCCTTTTCTGTAGCTTTTTATTTATTTGCTTATCTTTGTTTTATTAGGTGTGTGTTACTTTACAAATATGCATATTAAAAAAACAAAAAACGTCTCACGCGTGCGGATGGCCGACGCGCACGCATCATATTGAATGTTGCTCTCTGGTACAAAAACCAGAGAGTTGTGCTGGAACCGTGCTGGTGGGGTGCTAGGCGCACAACCTAACCCACGCGTGTACCTCGCTGACACGTACGCGTCATTTGCATTTTTGGCTTCCCACGCGTGAGCGTGGCCGACGCGCACTCGTCGTATCTTCTTGCTGCCATCTCTGGTACATAAACCAGAAAGTTGTGATGGAATGCTGCCAGCTTCGTGCGTCTAGCATGAACACATATCATGCGTACGCGTGATCGACACTTACGCGTCATCTCCTCTTTTCTACTTTCCACGCGTACGCGTGGAGCACGCGTACGCGTGGAGGACGCGTACGCGTGGAGGACGTGTACGCGTCACCTTCTTTTATTGCATCCCATGCGTGCGCATGAGCGATGCGTCCGCGTCGCATGCCTGCCCTGTTCCCTTCCACATTCCTCTCTTCTCTCTTCTTTCTTTATTTCTTCCTCCATCTTTTTCTTCTTTCTTCTCTCCTTCTTCATTCTTTCTGCCTTTCTTCTTCTTCTTCATCCCGTTAACTTCTCATCTTTATTCTCTTTTATTCTCTTTTACTTATGTCATTTGTATACTTTCATTCATTGCATTTTAACTTTATGCTTGTTCTTATTTTCTTTTCTAAGTTTGCTATTTTTTTCATTGGTGTTGCACTTTTCTACTCAACTGTTGAGAATTTCTCGCATTATTTTGGTGCTTTGTGACTTGTTTTGTATTGTTGGGTGATGACATTCATAAGTCAATCCTTATCTTTTGTGACACTTGTATTCTCCGTGCATTGATATGAACTCACATTGTCGTTCATGCCCACTCTTTCCTAATTGAACTTAATGCATTCGAGTAATCTCTTCTTGCTATTTACTTATGCTTTGACTTTACTCTTGCATCCAGTGTTTATTGATATGCCATTTGCTTATATTGCTTTCTCACTTACATGTTGTAGCTACCATGTAGTTGGGAACCCCACTCTTATTTGGCATTAGCCCCACCTATATTTTATTTATTTTGATCTCTTTGCTTGTGGGCATACTCTTCTTCCTTTTTCTCTCCTTTCATGCTGGCCACCAAGAGAAAAAAGGAAAGGCTTCTAAATATGGCGACAAACAAGTTCTTCTGCACGATCTTTTAAAGGAACTCATCAGTAATAGCCAGCCCGTCCATTTTGCTCATCCTTGCATGCACCGAGGACGATGCAATCTTTAAGTGTGGGGAGGTCGAGAACCGACTTTCATGGGTAACTACTTCCTTTTCCAACACCAATTTTAAATCTTCTTTGTTAGTTAGTTGCTTGCATTTAGGTACTACTTGGTTGAAGTGATGAATTGCTTTTCAAGAAATTATTTTAGGGTATTTCACTAATTTGAATTAAAATTTTGCTGAACTTGCTTGAAGAAATTTAATTTGAAACATGGTTTTAGAGCTCGCACACACAAGCCCAGTGAGATTTTGGGCCTATTTGATTGGTTGCTTCTTATCAACTAATATTTTGTTTTGGTGTGTGTTGTTCTCTCTAAAATTGTGATCTTTGTCTTGTTTGATTTTATATTTCCATTGTTTGATGTATGCATGCACTTATATGATTGAGGCATTTGTTTTACTATAGCTCACATACCCATATGGCCTTACTCTTTCATCATCCTTTGCAACCCAATGTTGAGCCTATTTTACCCCATTTGTTCTCTATTTTAGCACATCACTAACTCTAAGAGAAAAACAATAATGTCCTTAATTTGAATCCTTGGTTAGCTTAGACTAGTGAGAGTGTACTTGAATTAAGTGTGGGAAAAAAGAGTTTGGAAACATTTAGTTTGGGAATTGGATATTGTATATTGTTGTGAAAATGTGAGAAAGATAGTAGAGCACATATTCTTGCATGCAATACCTTAATCATATGCATTGAGAAAAATACAAAAAATAAAAGGAAAAGAAAAATGAAAAGAAAAAAAAGAAAAAAATATGAAAAACAATAAAAAGGGGACAAAATGCCCCAAAGTAAATAGTGGTATCAATGCATATGTATTGAACTCAAATTTGGGATGCATAAATATGTGGAAAAGATAGTTAATGGGTAGTTAGAATTTGTATTTTGATTACATGGATTGTCTTAAGTTAGGTGGGAAGTTTAGGTTAATCAAGGATTCAGATTTTAGTCTACTTAACCAAATACATTCCTACCTTGACCCTAACCCCATTACAACCCTTGAAAAGACCTCTTGATATGTGTATTCATGAAATTTTTGTTGATTTGTAGAAGAAGATCAAGTCTTAGAAAGCAAGATTAGTAGAGGACCGAGAGAATTGACCCTCAAACACTAGAGTAATTAAAGCGTATACACTTACGGTGAGGGTTCGATGCTCGATTCCTTGTTCCCGGCTTTCACAAGCTTTCTTCTTGCATGTCTACTTATACTTCATTTTGAGATTTGAATTAGTGAAATTCAGTTCTTATTTGTTCTTGGAAGATTGATTTACTTTTAACTAATTAGGTAGAAGCATTTAGCATATAGTTGTATTCATATGGATAGGTTTCATTGCATAAGTCCTACCATTTTTCCTTCACTCTTTTGGTTTCCTTGAGCTTAGCATGAGGACATACTAATGTTTAAGTGTGGGGAGATTGATAAACCACTATTTTATGATATATTTTGGATTGAGTTGAGTGGACTTTGTCAACTATTCTAACACTTATTCACGTAAATGTATGTTTTTAAGATTCCTTCCTAATTTTGTGCTATGATTGAAAATATGCTTCTTAGGCCTTAAATTACTAATTTTTAATTCTCTCTTATTACCATTCAATGCCGTTATGTGTGTGTTAAGTGATTTCAGGGTTTATAGGGCTAGAATGGCTTAGAGGATGGAAAGGAAGCATGCAAAAGTGAAAAGAACACAAAAAATTGAACTTTCGAGAAGCTGGTGTCCACACGTACGCATGGCTGACGCGTACTCGTGACCAAGCCATAACCAAATGACGTACACTCATGGATGACGCATACGTGTGCCCAGTGTAGAATCCAAATGATGCGCACGCGTGACTAGCGCGTATGCATGATGAGCGGCACGTTCCTCAGTAACAGGAAAACGTTCGAGGCGATTTCTGGGATGCTTTTGGCCCAATTTCAAGCCTGAAAATAAAGACAAGAGGCTACAGAGTGGAGCTGGAAAGGGGACTGACATTCACTTTCATTCATTCACACATTAGGTTTTCGATGTAAGTTTCTAGAGAGAGAGGCTCTCTCCTCTCTCTAGGTTTTAGGGTTTTTTAGCCTTGTTCCTTCTTAGCTTAAGAATTCTACCTTGCTTTAATTTAGTATTCTTCTACTTTTATTTGTTCTAGTACTTTAGTTTATCTACTTCTCTTGTTGATTTCTTTATGTTGCCACTTTAGTTTATGAATTCTTCTTGTTTCCTTTAATCCATATTAATGCGATTTATGTTTTCATGTTTATGATTGCTTTCTTTAATTTGTTGTTATTGTTTCCTCTTGCAATTGTTAGTCCTAGATTTTGCTATGTCTTGTTAGTTTTCTAGGTTTTTATTTTATCCCATCCAAGTGTTTGATAAAATGCTTGGTTGAATTTTAAATTAGATTGGTATGTTCTTAGCTTGGATTGAGTAATTTAGAGACTCTTGAATTACCAAAGTCTCTTGTTGATTGGTGATTGAAAGTTACTAGTTGGCTTAAGCCTCACTAAATCTAGTCTTTGATTAGGATGTGAATTTAAGTTGATTTTGCTCACTTGACTTCCCTTCATTGTTAGAGGTTAACTAAGTCAGAGCAAAAGACAATTACCATCTCAATTGACGATGATGATGAGGATATGAATTCTAATTCTCAACCCTTGCTAGGACTTTTCTTAGTTGCTAGTTTATTTTCTTGCAATTTATATTTCGTTGTTAATCAAACCCAAAAACCCCAAAATATACCTCATAGCCAATAATAAACTATACTTCCTTGTAATTCCTTTGAGAGACGACCCGAGATTTGAATACTTCGGTTTATTTTTATTGGGTTTGTACTTTTGACAAACAAATTAAACGTCGACCGAGGATTGCTTGTCGGTTTTGAACTATACTTGCAACGCGATTTATTTTGAGAAATTCTTTACCGACAAAAAATCCTCCATCAATCTGTCGCTAAATTTAATGGTATTCAGTGTTTTTTTGTAGTGAATGTTTTTCTCTATTTTGCTTCTCCTTCACTGTTCTTTGTTGTTTTTCTTTGTTTTGTTGTGTAGATTTTTATGGTTGTGTTGTGTTAAATTTGCTTTTGCTTGCTGCTGTATTGATTGCTAAAGAGGGAGATGGTGGCGGCTGTAACACCCTAATTTTCAAATCCTTATGCTCGAGTCATAAGTCAATGATATTACGGTGGTACGACTCTCAGGTGGATGTTTAATATATAAACATAGGTAATTTCGAAAGGAGTATTAATCGAGAAGCCTGAAAAGAGTAGAAATAAAATCGCGAAGACGTATCACTCACGATTCGACAACGAAAAGATAAAACGTGAAGCCGAAAGCGATATATGGACAAGGCATAAAGGAGATTAAGAGATAGATAACAGATAGATATATATAACATAAGTAAATAGCCACTAGTCGCGACCCGCGAAGTTTAGGCCGGCTAGGGTACAGTATGAAAGTAACTGACAACAGTACATCCTAATCTCTCCCAAAGGAAACATAAGAGCCTCTATAGGCAAGTTCCAAAAGAGTTCAACACATAATATAATCTTTTCAAAACAAAGGTGGAGAGATTCTAAGAAAAACACAAAGTAGAGAAAATAAATATCTTCGCCGTTTCTCAGACGAACCGCAGCTCACTTCTGAGCACCTGAACCTGTATCTGAAAAACAAGAGATATATACGGAATGAGAACCCCGGGCCCATGGGTTCCCAGTACGGTAAAAGTGCCAAATAAATACAATGCACTGCAATAAAAACTCACTAAGCATCCTAAACTCCTTTTCACCAAGTATCCAGCCTAGATTCTCACTAATCCATAAATAGGCATCTGTCGTAAGGGGATACTAAATCTAGTTCATGTTACACATGTTTCCCAACTCGTTGATTCTTCCATGAATCAGACTCAGAATCATAAGCAAAACCATCACCAGTTGTTCTGCCTCAGCAACTCTATATCAATATATCATACCCTCGCCTAGAGCTAGTGAAATCACATCACTGCATCTACCCAGGGGGCTCAAATTATCTCATTCAAAAATCATCATCATCATGCAATCGCATTATCAATTCATCTCATCAAGAACAGCCACCAACATCCACCGACACCAACATGAGGGATCTCTCAGTTGTACAAACACAAGCAATACAGACAAGTAATACACAAATAAGGTACAAGTAGAACAAGTAGCACGTAATCAGGTAACATAGCATGTATGATATAGAAATCCAAAACAAATAGGCAAACCCAAACAATTCAAACATATGCAAATGATGTATGCCTGCCCTATGGCTGATGATATCATCTGTCGGTTATATAGCCAACCCGACATGTCCTGGTAGCTAACCATTGGACAGAAACACCCCTTGCGGAGTAAGTAGGTTTGAGCTACAACCCCCTTGCTACTACCCGCTCAACCCAGAGCTAGTGGAACAACCACTACTGCGGCTACTACCCAGGCGGGTGTTTAAAAGCTCAACCTGGAGCGAGTGGATTCACCACTACTGCCGCTACTACCCAGGCGTCACAATCTCTGACCTGGAGCAAGTGGGACGAACCACAACCCTTGCTACTGCCCAGGTATCTTAAGCATTAACCCGGAGCAAGCGGGACGAACCACAACCCTTGCTACTGCCCAGGTATCTCAAACATACATTCATTCAATCTCAATTCATATTATCAATCCTCATTGTTATCAAATCTCAAACATTAACCTGGAGCAAGTGGGACGAACCACAACCCTTACTACTACCCAGGTATCACAATTACATTCATTCAAAACTCCATAATTAACTCATTTATCATAAATATCATTTTCCGTCTCATACCCGGAGCAAGTGGACAACGCCACTGCCTACTACTCGGGGTTACACATCAATCACATTTCAACATCTTCCACTATTATCCATTTAACACATTCATTCATTAAACATATATGCAATTATTCTCAGCCATAATCAATAATGGCTTTGCCGTGACCTGGCAATAACTCAGCCATCCGGCTCGTGGTCCAATCAAGAACCAGCCATTTATCAATAAATATAGCCCTTCGGCTCATGGCATACACGGTACTCCCACCGTCATCCTCCATATCTCATATAATCATCGTTGATCATCATTGATCATAACTTTTCCCCTTGCTTCACTCGCAAGTTACCACATCCCCTAGCTCCTTTCTCATTGCTAGGCATATCATAACGATTTAATACATAAGGGGTGAGATCGGAGGCTTAGAAGTATGAGATTTGACTTTTAAAACTCAAAAATCAACTTTGGCATGAAAGCAAGTTCACGCGTACGCGTACTCCACGCGCACGCGTGGATGGTCACAAAACTCATCGGCGCATATGCGCCATTCACGCGGACGCGCCGGATTAAAAAAATAGACAACGACGCGTACGCGTCAGCCACGCGTACGCGTGGGTGCATTTGCGCCCCAGGCACAACTCTGGCACAACTCTCGGGAAAATGGCTGGGCATTGGGTGCAGCGCATCGACGCGCATGCGCACACCACGCACACGCGTGGATGGTGCCTTCTCGAAGAACGACGCGTACGCGCCAAGTGCGCCTACGCGTGGAGGGTCATTCTGCTAAAAATTTTCTAAGTTAAAAGCTGCAGAATTCACATATTCAACCCCCAATCTTCCGACGGACATAACTCTCTCATTTTAAATCGTTTTTCACCCGTTCTTCGAACGACATGGACATCCCGGATCCAATTTCATTTCTAAACAGATTTGACACAAAACAGAGATCCGTAGTCCAAGTTATGTCCCGTCAAAGTATGCCCAAAAACCATGTTCTTCATACAAAACCACAAAGTGCCATTTTCAAAACAAGTCATTTTCAACTCTTTTCAAGATCAATCAAAACATGCCAATTTCATCCCTTTTCTTTGAAATCAATCAAAATATATCAAATTCAATATCAAGCCTCCTCAACTCATACCTTAACACTTTACTACGATTCACAAAACCGCCATATAACCATTTTTACCCATTTCAAACAAATGGCTAAATTACAAACACATCAACATGTCATACATCCTTCCTCATCTCAATTTCCAACAATACTATTTCCAATCAACCATCATTATACATAATCAATATCATAATCACTATCACATGGTTTCTCCCACAAATCAACCTTAATCATTCCTCAAGCATATATCACAATATATATACCTCTCATGCATCATCATACCATCAAGACATCAATAATCATAATCACATATATGACCACATAATATTTCTCAACCCAAAACCAAACATACCTCATCTACATAATTTCACCCAAAATTACCAAATTCTACACTTCAACTCCTCAAACCTTATTATTCAACAATCAACCCAATCATTCGCATATTCATTATCTGAAATTCATCCAATCACTTGTGTCATCATACAATGCACACATCAACTTACCTTCCTTACCTCTTTCCGGCCTCCGGCCCAAAATTTACGGCCTCCGGCCCAATTTCACAATTTAAATGCATAAACCACAAATTAATACTCATTACCCAATACATCAAATTTTCAATACACCAAGCATACAAGGCCACACAATTCTTAATCCAATCATCAATTCACATTACATACCAACTATGCATATTAGCATCAACCATTTACACAATCCAAACTTAATCCTAGGGGCATCTAGCCTAGGAATTCTCATCACACCACACGGTACTTAAATGAAACTTAAACTGTACCTCTTGTAGCCAAATCAATTGAGCCTCTTCTTTGGGAGTCTCCACCAACCTTAGCTCCAAGCCTCACCAAAGCTCCTCAAGCAACACCAATCTCCCAATCGTGCACCAAAACCATCAAATGCACTAACATAACCAATATTACATACATACATCAACCTAGGGCTCATAAAGATGATAAATCACAAGGGTTTGAGCACTTCTTACCTCAGCCCATATGAAGTAGGGATAGAACCCACTTAGAATCCATGTTGGAGTATCCCTAAACATCCAAAATCACAAGATTCCAACACTAACTTCCCAAAAACGTGTAACAGTGGAGAATTTCGAAAACTGGGCAGAGATGAATGGAATACTCACCACAAAACTTAGATAGAATTGTAGAGGATGAGAAGAGCGACGCGTGACCGCAAACGGCTCGTCAATCGGAGCTCCGTAGCTCAAGTTATGGTGGTTTGAAGATCAAAGAGAGTTAGGTTTTCTCTCTTCTCTTGTCTCTTCTTAATTCAGCGCCCCAACCCTTCTTTTTAGGGTAAAATGAGCTGAAATGCTCATAACTAATGTTTATATATGTTGGGTCTTGGGCCCACTTAGGCCCGGTTCACTTATTTTTGTCCGTTGGCCCAATTTTGGGCCAAAACCTTTAAGATTAGCGCTCCAAATCGCACTTTAAATATTTCTACCTCCCCTAATCATAATTCCTCATTTCTTAATCTTATTTACTCATAATCAATTTTCTCAGCTGCAGTACCAGACAGGTCTCAGCCGGTACTGCCGGTCAAAATTCCACTGCGCGCTTTTACGCAGAAAACTATGTCTTCCGACTCGGAAAAATTCACTGAATCCAAATATTATATTTAAATCATCAAA
This sequence comes from Arachis hypogaea, assembly GCF_003086295.3. Taxonomy (NCBI): domain Eukaryota; kingdom Viridiplantae; phylum Streptophyta; class Magnoliopsida; order Fabales; family Fabaceae; genus Arachis; species Arachis hypogaea. The sequence goes on from NC_092038.1 coordinate 61,830,606, forward strand.
TTCCAATTGCCAAATATTCCAATCATATTCGCTCCTACTTAACTCATTATTTAATTAATTTCGGTTAGACCGGGTATTACATTCTACCCCCTTAACAGAAATTTTCGCCCTCGAAAATTCCATCCATCACTACGAGTACGCGAGCGTAGTCTGCCTTTATATCCAACACATAACAGTTCCAATGTCCTTTTACTCTGCGCGCTTCCACTACCACGCTCTGATTTTTCTATCTCCAAGGGTCTCGGTCATTCGTTCAACACTGACCAACAGCCTCGTTCCTTACTTTTATCGTCTCATCAACCTACACCCTATTAAATCTCAAATCATGTCATCGATAATATTGCCATCTTTGTTAATCATAGCCATCATCCCACATCACTATAATCAATCAAAGCTTTCTTCGTTTTTAGAATTCAATGAGTTTGGACTAACAAGCTGACAAACTCTTAAGAATCCACTTTCTTTTACTAATCTATAAAAGCTTTCGAGACACATCTCTTTTGTTGAAGTTACTCAGATCAAAAATCATTTTCAAAAATATAACCAACACTCCTTCAAATTCGTGAAAAAAAATTCAACAGCACCTCCCCAAAAATTGGAGTTTACCACCCGTCATGAGTTCCCTCAAACCAATCTCAGTACCACATCAGCATTGCAATTTAAAGGTTTCCAAACGATTCCTCTGAAACCGATCATTACAAATCTTGATCTAAATCCAAGGTCACCATGACCAAACATCATAGCACTCATCTCTCAAACACGACAATTTACACTCAATCATCATCTAAATCCAACTATGCATCAATGATAATTTCCTCAAGTACCCAACCACAACTTAGCATGACTGGTATTTCAAATCAACGTTTCCAAATCCATCATTTAGGACCATTCCTTATCTATTTAAATCAAAGGAACTAAAAGTCGCGGGTTCAATCCGTTTCACCAAAAATCCAGAAATTAACCAACTATATACAAACACAACACATCATTCTTAACAGAAAATCATTTACATCACAGGCATTTATCCATTTGTATTAAGGCAATTCCTTACTCGGACCATCTGGTTTGCTTCTCAGTCTAATATTAAGCTCGGCATTCCGAGTTTTTACTGTACAGGCGGTATTATAAAATCACACACTACCATTTAAGCTCGATTATTGAAATTACCTCAATCTTACTGCCGCAATCGGCCCGCATCCTGACTCTCTCCTTGTTGGCAATTTCTTGATACATGCCCTGGTAACCCGCACTTGTAACATACGCCTAACCCCAATCGGCATGGCCTATTTGGGTGATGACTTCCACACCTCTGACAGCTCAAAACATTAGAAGCAGCCGCTGCCCGTTTTCCCTTACCATTCCTTTGGGACTCCTCACTCGTCGCAAAGTTATTCCGTCCTTAGGGAAAGTGTTGTATGTATCCTCTCTCCTTAAACTCTCGACCCCTTGGTGCGAATTCTTGGTTGTGCTCTCTATGACTTCCTTCCTCTGCAACCCTCCTTTTCACACACTCTTTAGTAATTCTGCTCTTATTCACTAACTCTGAAAAAGTTCGGATCTCCATTGGTCCCACTGAACTTAAGATGTCGCTCCGAAGCCCTCCTTCATACTTAATGCATTTCCATTCCTCGAAGTCTTCCGGAGCTCCATGACACATGCGGGAAAACCTGAATAGCTCCTCAAATTTGTCTGTATACTCAAATACGGACATAGCACCTTGCTTCAACTGTAGTAACTCCAATTCCTTGGCTGTCCTGGCGGAATTTGGAAAGTACTTCTTATAGAATTCCACCTGGAAGGCATCCCAAGTGATAGGATCATTCCCCTGTTGCAGGAGACGTCGAGCCCCTTGCCACCAATGCGATGCTTCCCCCATGAGCAGATAGGTAGCAAATTCAACACGCTGCTCTTCAGGCACCAACTGCGCTTGCAGTGCTCGCTCCATGGCCTGAAACCAAGTATCAGCTTTAGTCGGATTGGTGGTTCCCTTGAACTTAGGTGGATTAACCTTTAAGAAAGTTGCCAGTGTCATCGGGCCCTGAGCTTCCCTTCCGCCATTGCCATTATTGTTTATCTGTTGCCCAAGGGCCTCTGCAGTGGCCTGCATAGCAGCAGCCATATTCTCCAACGCCGCCATAAGGTTTATCGGGTTATTCGAGTTGATTTCCGGTTCCTGTGTACTAGAACGATCTCTCTCACGTCCCCGACCGGGTCCACGAGGCGCCATCTGGTTCCTATACACACCAAACAATCGATATCAAGTTGATCAGTCTCAATATCGGAAGTATAGTGCTTCAAAGTACCAAAGGTACACTCATGGACTTCATGCTAGATGTATCAGTTAGATACCCTAACTAGCACAGGCACAAACTCAGAGTATGCATTGAAGCATAAGCAGTTCCATCCCTCAGGCTCACGAGGACGAACTGCTCTGATACCATAATGTAACACCCTAATATTCAAATCCTTATGCTCGAGTCATAAGTTAATGATATTACGGTGGTACGACTCTCAGGTGGATGTTTAGTATATAAACATAGGTAATTTCGAAAGGAGTATTAATCGAGAAGCCTGAAAAGAGTAGAAATAAAATCGCGAAGACGTATCACTCACGATTCGACAACGAAAAGATAAAACGTGAAGCCGAAAGCGATATCTGGACAAGGCATAAAGGAGATTAAGAGATAGATAACAGATAGATATATATAACATAAGTAAATAGCCACTAGTCGCGACCCGCGAAGTTTAGGCCGGCTAGGGTACAGTATGAAAGTAACTGACAACAGTACATCCTAATCTCTCCCAAAGGAAACATAAGAGCCTCTATAGGCAAGTTCCAAAAGAGTTCAACACATAATATAATCTTTTCAAAACAAAGGTGGAGAGATTCTAAGGAAAACACAAAGTAGAGAAAATAAATATCTTCGCCGTTTCTCAGACGAACCGCAGCTCACTTCTGAGCACCTTAACCTGTATCTGAAAAACAAGAGATATATACGGAATGAGAACCCCGGGCCCATGGGTTCCCAGTACGGTAAAAGTGCCAAATAAATACAATGCACTGCAATAAAAACTCACTAAGCATCCTAAACTCCTTTTCACCAAGTATCCAGCCTAGATTCTCACTAATCCAAAAATAGGCATCTGTCGTAAGGGGATACTAAATCTAGTTCATGTTACACATGTTTCCCAACTCGCTGATTCTTCCATGAATCAGACTCAGAATCATAAGCAAAACCATCACCAGTTGTTCTGCCTCAGCAACTCTATATCAATATATCATACCCTCGCCTGGAGCTAGTGAAATCACATCACTGCATCTACCCAGGGGGCTCAAATTATCTCATTCAAAAATCATCATCATCATGCAATCGCATTATCAATTCATCTCATCAAGAACAGCCACCAACATCCACCGACACCAACATGAGGGATCTCTCAGTTGTACAAACACAAGCAATACAGACAAGTAATACACAAAGAAGGTACAAGTAGAACAAGTAGCACGTAATCAGGTAACATAGCATGTATGATATAGAAATCCAAAACAAATAGGCAAACCCAAACAATTCAAACATATGCAAATGATGTATGCCTGCCCTATGGCTGATGATATCATCTGTCGGTTATATAGCCAACCCGACATGTCCTGGTAGCTAACCATTGGACAGAAACACCCCTTGCGGAGTAAGTAGGTTTGAGCTACAACCCCCTCGCTACTACCCGCTCAACCCAGAGCCAGTGGAACAACCACTACTGCGGCTACTACCCAGGCAGGTGTTTAAAAGCTCAACCTGGAGCGAGTGGATTCACCACTACTGCCGCTACTACCCAGGCGTCACAATCTCTGACCTGGAGCAAGTGGGACGAACCACAACCCTTGCTACTGCCCAGGTATCTTAAGCATTAACCCGGAGCAAGCGGGACGAACCACAACCCTTGCTACTGCCCAGGTATCTCAAACATACATTCATTCAATCTCAATTCATATTATCAATCCTCATTGTTATCAAATCTCAAACATTAACCTGGAGCAAGTGGGACGAACCACAACCCTTACTACTACCCAGGTATCACAATTACATTCATTCAAAACTCCATAATTAACTCATTTATCATAAACATCATTTTCCGTCTCATACCCGGAGCAAGTGGACAACGCCACTGCCTACTACTCGGGGTTACACATCAATCACATTTCAACATCTTCCACTATTATCCATTTAACACATTCATTCATTAATCATATATGCAATTATTCTCAGCCATAATCAATAATGGCTTTGCCGTGACCCGGTAATAACTCAGCCATCCGGCTCATGGTCCAATCAAGAACCAGCCATTTATCAATAAATATAGCCCTTCGGCTCATGGCATACACGGTACTCCCACCGTCATCCTCCATATCTCATATAATCATCGTTGATCATCATTGATCATAACTTTTCCCCTTGCTTCACTCGCAAGTTACCACATCCCCTAGCTCCTTTCTCATTGCTAGGCATATCATAATGATTTAATACATAAGGGGTGAGATCGGAGGCTTAGAAGTATGAGATTTGACTTTTAAAACTCAAAAATCAACTTTGGCATGAAAGCAGGTTCACGCGTACGCGTACTCCACGCGCACGCGTGGATGGTCACAAAACTCATCGGCGCATATGCGCCATTCACGCGGACGCGCCGGATTAAAAAAATAGACAACGACGCGTACGCGTCAGCCACGCGTACGCGTGGGTGCATTTGCGCCCTAGGCACAAAACTGGCACAACTCTGGCACAACTCTCGGGAAAATGGCTGGGCATTGGGTGCAGCGCATCGACGCGCATGCGCACACCACGCGCACGCGTGGATGGTGCCTTCTCGAAGGACGACGCGTACGCGCCAAGTGCGCCTACGCGTGGAGGGTCATTCTGCTAAAAATTTTCTAAGTTAAAAGCTGCAGAATTCATAGATTCAACCCCCAATCTTCCGACGGACATAACTCTCTCATTTTAAATCGTTTTTCACCCGTTCTTCGAACGACATGGACATCCCGGATCCAATTTCATTTCTAAACAGATTTGACACAAAACAGAGATCCGTAGTCCAAGTTATGTCCCGTCAAAATATGCCCAAAAACCATGTTCTTCATACAAAACCACAAAGTGCCATTTTCAAAACAAGTCATTTTCAACTCTTTTCAAGATCAATCAAAACATGCCAATTTCATCCCTTTTCTTTGAAATCAATCAAAATATATCAAATTCAATATCAAGCCTCCTCAACTCATACCTTAACACTTTACTACGATTCACAAAACCGCCTTATAACCATTTTTACCTATTTCAAACAAATGGCTAAATTACAAACATATCAACATGTCATACATCCTTCCTCATCTCAATTTCCAACAATACTATTTCCAGTCAACCATCATTATACATAATCAATATCATAATCACTATCACGTGGTTTCTCCCACAAATCAACCTTAATCATTCCTCAAGCATATATCACAATATATATACCTCTCATGCATCATCATACCATCAAGACATCAATAATCATAATCACATATATGACCACGTAATATTTCTCAACCCAAAACCAAACATACCTCATCTACATAATTTCACCCAAAATTACCAAATTCCACACTTCAACTCCTCAAACCTTATTATTCAACAATCAACCCAATCATTCGCATATTCATTATTTGAAATTCGTCCAATCACTTGTGTCATCATACAATGCACACATCAACTTACCTTCCTTACCTCTTTCCGGCCTCCGGCCCAAAATTTACGGCCTCCGGTCCAATTTCACAATTTAAATGCATAAACCACAAATTAATACTCATTACCCAATACATCAAATTTTCAATACACCAAGCATACAAGGCCACACAATTCTTAATCCAATCATCAATTCACATTACATACCAACTATGCATATTAGCATCAACCATTTACACAATCCAAACTTAATCCTTGGGGCATCTAGCCTAGGAATTCTCATCACACCACACGGTACTTAAATGAAACTTAAACCGTACCTCTTGTAGCCAAATCAATTGAGCCTCTTCTTTGGGAGTCTCCACCAACCTTAGCTTCAAGCCTCACCAAAGCTCCTCAAGCAACACCAATCTCCCAATCGTGCACCAAAACCATCAAATGCACTAACATAACCAATATTACATACATACATCAACCTAGGGCTCATAAAGATGATAAATCACAAGGGTTTGAGCACTTCTTACCTCAGCCCATATGAAGTAGGGATAGAACCCACTTAGAATCCATGTTGGAGTATCCCTAAACATCCAAAATCACAAGATTTCAACACTAACTTCCCAAAAACGTGTAACAGTGGAGAATTTCGAAAACTGGGCAGAGATGAATGGAATACTCACTACAAAACTTAGATAGAATTGTAGAGGATGAGAAGAGCGACGCGTGACCGCAAACGGCTCGTCAATCGGAGCTCCGTAACTCAAGTTATGGTGGTTTGAAGATCAAAGAGAGTTAGGTTTTCTCTCTTCTCTTCTCTCTTCTTAATTCAGCGCCCCAACCCTTCTTTTTAGGGTAAAATGAGCTGAAATGCTCATAACTAATGTTTATATATGTTGGGTCTTGGGCCCACTTAGGCCCGGTTCACTTATTTTTGTCCGTTGGCCCAATTTTGGGCCAAAACCTTTAAGATTAGCGCTCCAAATCGCACTTTAAATATTTCTACCTCCCCTAATCATAATTCCTCATTTCTTAATCTTATTTACTCATAATCAATTTTCTCAGCTGCAGTACCAGACAGGTCTCAGCCGGTACTGCCGGTCAAAATTCCACTGCGCGCTTTTACGCAGAAAACTATGTCTTCCGACTCGGAAAAATTCACTGAATCCAAATATTATATTTAAATCATCAAATTCCAATTGCCAAATATTCCAATCATATTCGCTCCTACTTAACTCATTATTTAATTAATTTCGGTTAGACCGGATATTACAGCGGCTGAAGAACATGTGGGCAGCAATGGTTGGAGGAGAAGGAGACGATGCTATCTAGAAAATGGGGGATGGTGGCTTTGGGAAGGTATAATTAAAATTTGAAAAGTTGAATGTGGATGTTTTCAAAAAAAATGTTATTGAAAGGACTGAAATTTTGGAAACGAAGACTGAAATTTCAGTCTCTGACCACTAAACACAATACTGAGTTCTAATCCCCCAATCTCAGTCTTAGCACTCATTGCTAAACGCTATCTTAATGGTTATTATTCAATGTGTCAAGCATATATGTGTTAAAGATGTCAACTTAAAGGCATTTAACACTCTCAATATCAATTGGCGCAACTTGACACTATCAACTTAAAGATTCTTGACACTCTTAATGTTAATTAATACTGTCAACTTAAAATCACTTGACACCATCAATTAAAATGTCAATTGACATTCATAATTCAATGTATCAAAAGTTAAGATAAATATTAATTGACTCCCTTAATTTGTCAAAGTTAAGATAAAAGTTAATTAGAGAATTCAATTAATAATTAAGTTTTTCGACTTTCAATCTTTACATGTCTTCAAGTGAAAAATTTTGAGGGAATATAATATTACTTAAGAAAAAATAGTTGTTTAAGCAAAAAAAATATAAGATAATGTTATTTTCAATTTATGTTGTATTATTTTAAGGAGTTAGTTTGAATACATTAAGAAAATTTTCAATTGACACCGGCAAAAGAGTCGTTTGAATCAAAATTTGAACTACATCCGAATTATAGGGTATGCTATGTTAAAGATGTAACTATCAATAGTAAAAATAGAACATCAAAGTAGAAAATACAGGAACATTTATCAATAATAGTAATAGAACGTCAAGAGGCAACAAGTGCGGGAGCAGTTATTAATTGAAGTTTGAAAACTGACAAAGATATTCTGGGAGTAACTATCAATTGACATTAGGTTAGTCTGTAATTAAACTTTTGGACAAACAGTATAATCAATTTAGTTTTTTTAAAAAAACAATTGGAAATTCAAAAATACTGTCAACCTCCCTAGCATCACAAAATAAATACAAAATTCTTAAATAATTTTTCTGAAGTTTAAATTTAAACTTGTACTTTATTTTTTATTCTTCATTAAAGTTCTTTAATTTTATTTATTCTTTTTTCATTATCTTCTTCCTTTCTCGTTTAATTTTTGCATTTTATTTTACTTTTAGCATCTTGTATTTTTTTATTTTTAAATGTTACTTCCAAAACTATAATTAAGATACGAAACACCCATAAAAAAATCTCTCTTTGAATTAAGATCGTGAAATAAAACTCAAAAATTATAAATTTATTTGTTGTTAATAATGAAATAAAAAATCGAGTAAAACAGTCTCAATTTGCATTCTTGATAATATTAATTTGAGGGTTTTTGGTACAGAAAACTCAATAATAATAATAATAATAATAATAATTTATTTCTCTGTGTAAAACCTGTCTACAACAACCTATAAATCTTTCCTATCTCTATCACCTCTCCTAGCCTTTATAATCAAACTATAAGCAAGTCTTTCACATATTAGAGCACAAGGCAGCTGGCTGGAAATGATCTTAAGTGAATTCCCACTGCTTATATCATCATTCACATGAAGAAGAAGATGATGAGCAGTACTAATAGACCCCCTTGGTGTTTTCTTTTTTGTTTTCTGGTCATCGACCCTCTTGCTTTGAATCCAGCTAGGTGCAAGAATAATCCTCTACATGAGGTGAATAGCCCATTGGTAGCCAAACACGGAAACAAAGAGAAGCATGAAGGATTGAGAAAGAGGTGTGGCTTTGCTTGGGCTTCCAGTTGGGCCATAAACAGATGCTCCATCAGGAATTGTCATGCTTGGTGTTGATGGGGTCATTGTGGTGCCTCCTGGTGCAGTTGGGGTCATGGTGCTTCCTCCTGCTGTTGTTGGACTCATCATTCCATTTGGTGGGCTTCCATATGATGTTGGTGGACTCATGCTGCATGAATGCATAAGGTGAATTAGAATTAATTGTTGGATTGAATTGGATAAATTGTTTTTATGTTTTATATACCAAAGAGTGATTGATTTAATTGTTAAATTTTCTAAAGGGAGCTTTTCTCACCTTGATGATTTGGACGACGAATAGTGGCAGTTCCCATTACCTGAAATCGTCTCAAATGTTTAGAGAAGGAAATAATCTAATATGCAAATACATATTCATCATGGATTAGCACAAAGATCAAAGCCACAAATCTAATAATTTAGTACGTTCACATACTTAATACAGATAGACAGACGTATACGCATAATATAAGTCTACAATTCTAATAAATAAATAAATAAATATGCACACACTAACACTTAATTGTGCCATTAGAAAATTGAGTCAAGTAACTGAAGTTCACAATCCCAAGGATTCATATTTCATAAAACTAGACATTGGTATGATATTTCATAAAACTTTAATTTTTGACTGAGTTTTAGAACTCCGCTAGCAAATCAAGAGGGATTCAATCAATTCCTACTAACTTTTTAATGGGTTGGATTTTGAAGTTCATCTTAATAAAAATAAGTTAATATACATGCATTTTTTTCTGCTAAGTATCAAAATGTTTCCTTCTCATAATAAATGAATGTTCTTTTATATATTTTTTAATTTTTTTTGTATTGCAAATGTGATTATCTCTACTTCTTTAATAATTTCATAGGTTTATTTTAAATCCTATAGGTATCTAATTATTTTTGCCAAAAATATAACTGGATATTTCTTTTGTAATTGTTCAAGAACAACTCGTGCTCCACCACTCCTTCCTTAAACAATTCCTGAAGCTGAACCAAAGGCAAGGAACTGCTCTTTCCTTGCAAGCTTTAGTAGGTTCGGACCCTGTCTCATTATAGCGGCGCCACCTGTGGCCATCTCAAATATCTATTCTTTCAGAGAATCCCATGTTATCACATAGAACTCTTCCACTTTGGCCTTCCTCAATAGTCCTCCAGTACTTCCTCCGCAGTTGGGGATGCTGTGTTTGGATCCAACTCAGGTGGGGTCAACTGATGCACCACTATTTCGTGGTACATTTTGTGCTTAATTTAGGTAGATTTCTTCCACTTTTCCCACTTTTATTCAATGAAATGGCATGGTTTCATGATTTCTTCTTAAATTGTGCTTGCGTCTGAAAACATACTTTTTAGGCCTTAAATTGGTTGATTTTAATTCACCTTTGATTCCACTAGATGCCTTGATGTGTTTGCTAGTGATCTCAGGATTGAAAAGGCTAGGAATGGATCAAAAGAGTAAAAAGAAAGCATGCAAGGTGGAGAAATCATGAAAGATCAAGGATTTGGGATGCAATTAACGACGCGCACACGTGGAATACGAAGTCGCATGGCGACGCGTACGCGTACATGACGCGTACGCGTGGATGGAAAAATGCCAAGCGACGCGTACGCGTAACCCACGCGTACGCATCGATGCTCGCACGTGACCTCATTAAAGTGAAAACGCTGGGGGCAAATTCTGGGCTTCCCAAGCCCAAATCTAACTCACTTCTGAGCCTATTAAATGCAGAAATTAAGAGGAGTCAAAGGAGGGGAGTCATAATTGAATTTTGGAGGAAAATGCTTTAGTTAGTTTCTAGAGAGAGAAGCTCTCTCTTCTCTCTAGAATTAGGTTAGGGTTAGATTAGGATTTCTTAGATCTAGGTTAATTTCATGCTTTGATTTACTTTGCCTTTACCAATTCTTGTTCCTCTACCCTTCTTCTCTCTAGTTTGTACTCTAATTCTTGTAATTGTTTAATTTCATGTTGATGCACTCTTGTTTCTTCTCTTTTCCTTTTAATGCAATTCATGTTCTATGTTCCTTTATTGTTGATTTGCTTTATTGTTGTTAATTCCTTACAATTAGTAATTGTAGATATACTTTTCTTGCAATTTGATTTTACTTTCCTTTTATGCCTTCCAAGTGTTTGACAAAATACTTGGAAGGATATTAGTGTAGATTTTTCTCCACTTGGTTTTGGTAGAGTAATTAGTGACTCTTGAGTTATCAAACTCTTTTGCTGATTAATAATTGAAAGTTGCTAGTTGATTTGAATTCCACTAAAGTTAGTCTTTCCTTAGGAGTTGACTGAGACTTGAGGAATCAAATTGATTCATCCACTTTACTTTCCTCCATAGTTAGAGGTTGACAAAGTGATAGCAATGAACAATTGTTGTCAAATTGAGGATGATAATGAGGATAGGACTTCTAGTTCTCATATCTTACCAAGAGCTTTTTACATTTGAGTTTATTTACTTACTTGTTGATTGTGTACTAAAAATATAAACCTTTTTTGTACATAATTAATTTTTATAATGACCTACAAAAATGGTCAAAAAAGAGTTAAGTTCCTCCTAAAGGTATTGGGGTAAAAGGATAGAACCCAAAAGAATACCTTGAGGAGTTGAATTTCTCTTCAGTGGGAACTATATTGGTGGAAGTGGATTGGTTGGATTTGGAGTGTAAAGGTGTCATCTAGTTAAAAGAAAATCAAACTAGATATCCCTTCACTAATGTCACATGTCAGGAGCTTTGGTTTAACGTGTGAAAATCAACTTCCTACCTTTTCAGTTGACAAGACTTGAGGTGACAGGAACACCTAAAGATATTTTGGAAAAAGCAAGTAAACCAAATATCAGATTAAAAACCATTGGACAATAGATTTTCTCTTCATCATGGTTTTACACTATAAAAAGGACCTCAAGCCACCTCTGTAAAGCATCCTTTACCCTTTACTTTCACCTTCACCTTCACTTTATCATCTTCTTCTTCACTTTCACTACTTTTCACTTTCACCTTCAACCAGACTTCACCTTTACTTTCACCATCATCTTCTTCTTCACAGACCTTCAACCAGACTCTCATTTTTCACCATTACCATTACGATCATCTTCTTTTTCACTTTCACTACTTTTCACTTTCACCTTCATCTTCTTCTAGATCTTTCTGATTCCTGAAGCTAATAAGCTAAAAAACCCATCTTTTCCTCTCCCTAAATTTCCTTTCATTTTGTTCTTCATTACATTCATCGCCTTCACGAGTAAAAAATTAGCGTTCTGGTGTTCCCCCAAAACACTTGACAACCATTAACTAACCCATGTCCACTTTAAACAAAGCTCATTCATCCTCTTGTGACATTAGTGGAGGTCTCGACACTTGTTCTCCACCTCTATTTCTCATCATTAGTTCTCGTATTGCTTATCTGCCATTAATAGAAGTGTTTTTCCTCACAAGTTTACTTACCCCGAATCTCTCATCTTAACTATTATTTTTCACTTAATCTATTTTTCACGAAACCCACCCGAATCACTTGTCATCTACTTTTCATGTTTCTTACTCAAAATCCCAAAATATACGTCTCATAACCAATAGCAAGAACACTTCCCGACAATTCCTTTGAGAGACGACCCGAGGTTTGAATACTTCGATTATTAATTTTAGGGGTTTGTTACTTGTGACAAACAATTTTTGTATGAAGGGATTATTGTTGGTTTAGAAACTATACTTGCGACGAGAATTTATTGTGAATTCTTTACCATCAAAAATCCATTCATCATCAACCCCATTGGTCCCTCCTCCTTCTCAGCCATAGGTGCTGCAGCCTCTACTTTGTTCTCTGCAGCCGAAGCTCTTATGGTTGCGAACCTGAGCTGGGACTTCGCGGTGGTGAAGGACACTGTGGGTGGTTGCTTCCAGGCACGGTCACTGGGCTTGGATGCAGAGAGCGGGATTCCGAGGAAGCATGCCTGCTCCTTAGTGCGCTTGGAAGTAGGAATGCCGATGATGTTGGAGAGTTGACCGATGGAGAGGATATGACCGAGCTTAGCGACAACGAATGCAGCGGTATAAGGTCTGATGGTGAGAGAGAGGGATCTGTGTGTGTGTTGTTGGAGGTGGATAGGTTAATGTGAAAAAGAAGAGAAAGGTTTTTATAGAATTTAATTAAATTTACTTAATCAATTTTAAATTTTTAAAATTTTGAATTTAAAAAATTTAAAATTAATTATTAATAATTATAATTAATTGAATTGTTCACTTTTTGGCTGGTTAAACACTTAATTTCCTAGACTTTTCCATCTATTTAACATATGTTGCCAACGTATTTATTATGATACTTCTTAATGCTTTTAACTATTCACTTTTAAAATTCAATTTGATATAAAAACTTTACATTTAAAAAATTAGGTCATAATTAATTAATTATTATTTTCTTTCCATAAAAATTTTATTATATTTTTTTAGTATTTATATAATAGAGTTTCTACAGGAAAAAAGTAACTAATTGTGACCCAAACAACTCTATTGTATAAAAAAGAAAAAGTAAGTGGAAATAATTTTGTATAATACCTTAGACTTATTTAAAATAAAAATATTATTAATAATTATATTAATTCATATAT